>NC_053391.1:687469007-687769348 GCF_905171765.1 Bufo bufo
GTACATATAGAGTACAAGAATATACAGTACATATAGAGTACCAGAATATACAGTACATATAGCGTACCAGAATATACAGTACATATAGAGTACCAGAATATACATTACATATAGAGTACAAGAATATACAGTACATATAGAGTACAAGAATATACATTACATATAGAGTACCAGAATATACAGTACATATAGAGTACCAGAATATACAGTACATATAGAGTACCAGAATATACATTACATATAGAGTACAAGAATATACAGTACATATAGAGTACCAGAATATACAGTACATATAGAGTACCAGAATATACAGTACATATAGAGTAGAAGAATGTACAGTACATATAGAGTACAAGAATATACAGTACATATAGAGTACCAGAATATACAGTACATATAGAGTACCAGAATATACAGTACATATAGAGTACCAGAATATACAGTACATATAGAGTACAAGAATATACAGTACATATAGAGTACAAGAATGTACAGTACATATAGAGTACAAGAATATACAGTACATATAGAGTACAAGAATATACAGTACATATAGAGTACCAGAATATACAGTACATATAGAGTACCAGAATATACAGTACATATAGAGTACAAGAATATACAGTACATATAGAGTACAAGAATGTACAGTACATATAGAGTACCAGAATATACAGTACATATAGAGTACAAGAATATACAGTACATATAGAGTACAAGAATATACAGTACATATAGAGTACCAGAATATACAGTACATATAGAGTACAAGAATATACATTACATATAGAGTACCAGAATATACAGTACATATAGAGTACCAGAATATACAGTACATATAGAGTACCAGAATATACAGTACATATAGAGTAGAAGAATGTACAGTACATATAGAGTACAAGAATATACAGTACATATAGAGTACAAGAATATACAGTACATATAGAGTACAAGAATGTACAGTACATATAGAGTAGAAGAATATACAGTACATATAGAGTAGAAGAAGATACAGTACATATAGCGTACCAGAATATACAGTACATATAGAGTAGAAGAATATACAGTACATATAGAGTACAAGAATATACAGTACATATAGAGTACAAGAATATACAGTACATATAGAGTACCAGAATATACAGTACATATAGAGTACCAGAATATACAGTACATATAGAGTACAAGAATATACAGTACATATAGAGTACAAGAATGTACAGTACATATAGAGTACCAGAATATACAGTACATATAGAGTACAAGAATATACAGTACATATAGAGTACCAGAATATACAGTACATATAGAGTACAAGAATATACAGTACATATAGAGTACAAGAATATACAGTACATATAGAGTACAAGAATATACAGTACATATAGAGTACAAGAATGTACAGTACATATAGAGTACCAGAATATACAGTACATATAGAGTACCAGAATATACAGTACATATAGAGTACCAGAATATACAGTACATATAGAGTACCAGAATGTACAGTACATATAGAGTACAAGAATGTACAGTACATATAGAGTACCAGAATATACAGTACATATAGAGTACAAGAATATACAGTACATATAGAGTACAAGAATATACAGTACATATAGAGTACCAGAATATACAGTACATATAGCGTACCAGAATATACAGTACATATAGAGTACAAGAATATACAGTACATATAGAGTACCAGAATATACAGTACATATAGAGTACAAGAATGTACAGTACATATAGAGTACAAGAATATACAGTACATATAGAGTACCAGAATATACATTACATATAGAGTACAAGAATATACAGTACATATAGAGTACCAGAATATACAGTACATATAGCGTACCAGAATATACAATACATATAGAGTACAAGAATATACAGTACATATAGAGTACCAGAATATACAGTACATATAGAGTACAAGAATGTACAGTACATATAGAGTACAAGAATATACAGTACATATAGAGTACAAGAATATACATTACATATAGAGTACCAGAATATACAGTACATATAGAGTACCAGAATATACAGTACATATAGAGTACCAGAATATACATTACATATAGAGTACAAGAATATACAGTACATATAGAGTAGAAGAATATACAGTACATATAGCGTACCAGAATATACAGTACATATAGAGTAGAAGAATATACAGTACATATAGAGTACAAGAATATACAGTACATATAGAGTACAAGAATATACAGTACATATAGAGTACAAGAATGTACAGTACATATAGAGTACAAGAATGTACAGTACATATAGAGTAGAAGAATATACAGTACATATAGAGTACAAGAATATACAGTACATATAGAGTACCAGAATATACATTACATATAGAGTACAAGAATATACAGTACATATAGAGTACAAGAATATACATTACATATAGAGTACCAGAATATACAGTACATATAGAGTAGAAGAATGTACAGTACATATAGAGTACAAGAATATACAGTACATATAGAGTACAAGAATGTACAGTACATATAGAGTAGAAGAATATACAGTACATATAGAGTAGAAGAATATACAGTACATATAGAGTACAAGAATGTACAGTACATATAGAGTACCAGAATATACAGTACATATAGAGTACCAGAATATACAGTACATATAGAGTACCAGAATATACAGTACATATAGAGTACCAGAATGTACAGTACATATAGAGTACAAGAATGTACAGTACATATAGAGTACCAGAATATACAGTACATATAGAGTACAAGAATATACAGTACATATAGAGTACAAGAATATACAGTACATATAGAGTACCAGAATATACAGTACATATAGCGTACCAGAATATACAGTACATATAGAGTACAAGAATATACAGTACATATAGAGTACCAGAATATACAGTACATATAGAGTACAAGAATGTACAGTACATATAGAGTACAAGAATATACAGTACATATAGAGTACCAGAATATACATTACATATAGAGTACAAGAATATACAGTACATATAGAGTACCAGAATATACAGTACATATAGCGTACCAGAATATACAATACATATAGAGTACAAGAATATACAGTACATATAGAGTACCAGAATATACAGTACATATAGAGTACCAGAATATACAGTACATATAGAGTAGAAGAAGATACAGTACATATAGAGTACAAGAATGTACAGTACATATAGAGTACAAGAATATACAGTACATATAGAGTACAAGAATATACATTACATATAGAGTACCAGAATATACAGTACATATAGAGTACCAGAATATACAGTACATATAGAGTACCAGAATATACATTACATATAGAGTACAAGAATATACAGTACATATAGAGTAGAAGAATATACAGTACATATAGCGTACCAGAATATACAGTACATATAGAGTAGAAGAATATACAGTACATATAGAGTACAAGAATATACAGTACATATAGAGTACAAGAATATACAGTACATATAGAGTACAAGAATGTACAGTACATATAGAGTACAAGAATGTACAGTACATATAGAGTAGAAGAATATACAGTACATATAGAGTAGAAGAAGATACAGTACATATAGAGTACAAGAATGTACAGTACATATAGAGTACAAGAATATACAGTACATATAGAGTACAAGAATATACAGTACATATAGAGTACCAGAATATACAGTACATATAGAGTAGAAGAATATACAGTACATATAGAGTACAAGAATATACAGTACATATAGAGTACAAGAATATACAGTACATATAGAGTACCAGAATATACAGTACATATAGAGTACCAGAATATACAGTACATATAGAGTACAAGAATATACAGTACATATAGAGTACCAGAATATACATTACATATAGAGTACAAGAATATACATTACATATAGAGTACCAGAATATACAGTACATATAGAGTAGAAGAATGTACAGTACATATAGAGTACAAGAATATACAGTACATATAGAGTACAAGAATGTACAGTACATATAGAGTAGAAGAATATACAGTACATATAGAGTAGAAGAAGATACAGTACATATAGCGTACCAGAATATACAGTACATATAGAGTAGAAGAATATACAGTACATATAGAGTACAAGAATATACAGTACATATAGAGTACAAGAATATACAGTACATATAGAGTACAAGAATGTACAGTACATATAGAGTAGAAGAAGATACAGTACATATAGCGTACCAGAATATACAGTACATATAGAGTAGAAGAATATACAGTACATATAGAGTACAAGAATATACAGTACATATAGAGTACAAGAATATACAGTACATATAGAGTACCAGAATATACAGTACATATAGAGTACCAGAATATACAGTACATATAGAGTACAAGAATATACAGTACATATAGAGTACAAGAATGTACAGTACATATAGAGTACAAGAATATACAGTACATATAGAGTACAAGAATATACATTACATATAGAGTACCAGAATATACAGTACATATAGAGTACCAGAATATACAGTACATATAGAGTACCAGAATATACATTACATATAGAGTACCAGAATATACAGTACATATAGAGTACCAGAATATACAGTACATATAGAGTAGAAGAATGTACAGTACATATAGAGTACAAGAATATACAGTACATATAGAGTACCAGAATATACAGTACATATAGAGTACCAGAATATACAGTACATATAGAGTACAAGAATGTACAGTACATATAGAGTAGAAGAATATACAGTACATATAGAGTAGAAGAAGATACAGTACATATAGCGTACCAGAATATACAGTACATATAGAGTAGAAGAATATACAGTACATATAGAGTAGAAGAATATACAGTACATATAGAGTACAAGAATATACAGTACATATAGAGTACAAGAATATACAGTACATATAGAGTACCAGAATATACAGTACATATAGAGTACCAGAATATACAGTACATATAGAGTACAAGAATATACAGTACATATAGAGTACAAGAATGTACAGTACATATAGAGTACCAGAATATACAGTACATATAGAGTACAAGAATATACAGTACATATAGAGTACCAGAATATACAGTACATATAGAGTACAAGAATATACAGTACATATAGAGTACCAGAATATACAGTACATATAGAGTACAAGAATATACAGTACATATAGAGTACAAGAATATACAGTACATATAGAGTACAAGAATGTACAGTACATATAGAGTACCAGAATATACAGTACATATAGAGTACCAGAATATACAGTACATATAGAGTACCAGAATATACAGTACATATAGAGTACAAGAATATACAGTACATATAGAGTACAAGAATATACAGTACATATAGAGTACCAGAATATACAGTACATATAGCGTACCAGAATATACAGTACATATAGCGTACCAGAATATACAATACATATAGAGTACAAGAATATACAGTACATATAGAGTACCAGAATATACAGTACATATAGAGTACAAGAATGTACAGTACATATAGAGTACCAGAATATACAGTACATATAGAGTACAAGAATGTACAGTACATATAGAGTACCAGAATATACAGTACATATAGAGTAGAAGAAGATACAGTACATATAGAGTACAAGAATATACATTACATATAGAGTACAAGAATGTACAGTACATATAGAGTACCAGAATATACAGTACATATAGAGTACCAGAATATACAGTACATATAGAGTACCAGAATATACAGTACATATAGAGTACAAGAATGTACAGTACATATAGAGTACCAGAATATACAGTACATATAGAGTACAAGAATGTACAGTACATATAGAGTACCAGAATATACAGTACATATAGAGTACCAGAATATACATTACATATAGAGTACAAGAATATACAGTACATATAGAGTACCAGAATATACAGTACATATAGAGTACAAGAATATACAGTACATATAGAGTACAAGAATGTACAGTACATATAGAGTACAAGAATATACAGTACATATAGAGTACAAGAATGTACAGTACATATAGAGTACCAGAATATACAGTACATATAGAGTACAAGAATGTACAGTACATGAAGGTATTTTATACATGAGGATGTATGAAATGTACGTTCCTATGTGATTAATATCAGGACAAGAAAAGGTCCTCTGATCCTTTACCTTCAGCGTCAGGTCTAATAGGTAGTGATGAGCGGCAGGTGCCATATTCGATTTCGACAAAATTCGCAAATATTCGATAGAATATTCGTTTCATATTCGTCGAAATCGAATATTCGTCATTATTCTAGTTATCGCGATTATTATGCGATTTAAATAATCGCGTATTGCGATTTTAACTTAAGGCTACTCTCCTATTGTTTGTTTGATATCTAGAATTAGCGAAGATGACGAATATGACGAATGTATTCGTCATATTCCTCAAAACGAAGATAACGAAGTATTCTCCATCTTCGTTTTAGCTCCATATTCATCAACTTCGCTAATTCTAGCAATTATATAGGAAAGTTGACTATAGAGACAGCTGTGTTTAATTCGCTATGCGATTATATTACTTTGCTTTTTTTTTTTTATAAATAGAATCATTATAATAATCAAGTATTTAACTATTCAATAAAAAAAAAAAGCAAAGTAATATAATCGCATAGCGAATTAAACTTAGCTGTCTCTATAGTCAACCTTCCTATTTGAAATGATTGCTAGAATTAGCGAAGTTGACGAATATGGAGCTAAAACGAAGATGTAGAATACTTTGTTATCTTCGTTTTGAGGAATTTTGAGGAATACATTCGTCATATTCGCTAATTCTACCAAGCCAACCATAGTAAACCAGGTCCAAGTTGAAATAGCAATGCGATTAATTCAAGTTATAATAATCGAATTGCGATTTCAACTTAGCACTGCTATATTCCATATTAGGCTAGAATTAACGAATATGGAATATAGCAGTGCTAAGTTGAAATCGCAATTCGATTATTATGACTTGAATTAATCTAATTGCGATTTCAACGTAATTCTCAAATCCGACAGTACATTCTAGTATGGAGACGTTCCCATGGTGATGGGGACGCTCCATGAGCACGGAAGTCGTCAGAAGCAACAACGGGCACTGACTGGAGCAGCCAGGAAGCCAGGAATCCTAAGGACAGGTAAGAACTACTTTTGGGAAGTGGGAAAGAAAAAAATATAACAATAAAAAAATTAAAAAAAGAATATTCGAAATATCGAATTTATAGCACTATATTAGAAATATTCGCGAATTAGCGAAATGTCGATATTCGCAAAAAAACACATCCACAAAGATTTTGATAGAGCTCTATAGGGAGGTTGTTTAAAACATCTTGAAGAACTGCAATAACCCAGATAGTGTATTTGCAAATGTTTTTGTTTATAATGCTACTGTGATGTTTTACCTTTGTCATACACTGTTACACCAGCAGATGGTGTATGAGTGGCACTGGGAATGGAGCTAACTGCTCTGTTCCACCCTTGTTGATGGGAGTTGGCTGGTCCTACTTCCTGCCAGGAAGGAGGGCTAGTGAGGAGACCGGTAGCATGTCCATCAGCTCTTGCTCCATAGGGCCTTAGGACCAGAAATCCAGCTTGTCTGTGAGGAACACTGCTCCAGAGAGACAGGAAGGTCCAAAGGCTGAGGAAATCCATCAAAGCTGTGGCATTACAGACACCAGAGTAACCAGCTGTCACAGCGTTGCAAGGTTAGGGGACAACAAGTTAAGGCATCCATCACTACAGGGGCTTGCTGCAGAACTAACCACAGACCTTCTGTGGAAGTAGGCTTGCTCAAATCCTTCTGTATCTTCACGTAATCCAAGACAGACTCGATGATGTTCAGATCAGGTCTCTGTGGGGGTAACTTCCAGGGCTCCCTGTGCTTCTGCACACTGAAGACATTGGCTTTATGTTTGGTGTCATTGTCCTGCTACTGAACCTTTCTATTTTCTTACTTTTCAGCATTTTTTCCACACCTACCTAAAACCTTTACACAGTTCTGTACAGTAAATGGGTATGAAGTAAATGCAGTTTGTATGAAAGGGGGGGGTGGGGGGGAATGAGGTCTACCCTCTTAGATTTTCATCATCAGGACAAGGAAAGTTGTCAAAATTGCTTAAATCTTCGAAGGTATGACATCCACAAATCATCCACATGAAGGGTAACACATATACACATAAAACACTTCTGGTCATCTGGAGACCTTCCCTTAATTTTTACCAAAATTGTTATTAAGGAAATGTGGTAAAAATCTTTTCATATGTTTTCTCAATGCTTCATCACGGATTCCATAGATCATGGGACTGAGGAATCTTGGCAAGCAAGTAAACGCTAAAAAATTTGCAATAGGCAACAGTTCTGATTTTTTTATCAGAAAGGACTCTGTCAATGTAGACAATAAGGAAGCCATGCTCAAAAGTAGCTGAAATGCATGGAGTATGACAGTTTTACCAGCCTTGGAAGCAGAAGATGATTGAGAGCTTATCCTATGAGCGACCAGCACAATCTTGATATAAGTGACTAGAATGACAATTCCTACCAAAGTAAAGCATAAGATAAAATTGATGGAAAATATTATATTCTGGATTGGGTTTACTATGAGCAGATTCTGCCTACATATAATATAACGACTAAATATATTTGTCTTTGAAGAGAGCATGATATATAGTTCAACTACATATGATATGGACAACAAGAAACATATCATGGTGAAGGTCACATGAGCTCTATAAGCAGTGCAGAGCTCCACATGTCGTAGTGGGTGACAAATTGCCACGTATTGTTCTAGAGCCATGGCTGCCAGGTTGTAGGGGGTAACTCTAAAAGTCACTGAAGAAAGGGTGTACAAGACGTAACATAGAGGTACAGGAACATATAATTCGTAGACTGAATTAAGCATCAAGGAAAACCCCAAGAAGAGAAAGAATGTATCATTCATGAGCATGTAGACGAAGAGGACATATCGAGCATGGTCCCGAAGGTGTGGAGTTGTAAAAAAAACATTCAATATCATTGTGATAAAGTAGGTGAAGAAGCCGAGGCCCACTGTGAGTAGAAGTATTAAAGTCAACTTTGTGTACACTATGAGCTTGCTGGAAGGGATGGACACTTGGGTCATGTTGATTTGAAGTATGGATGAGTTATCCATTATTGGTGTTCTTTTCTTCAAGGATTTTGGTGCTTCAGTATTCAAAAAGCAAACAAAGAGCAGATTATGCTATCAAAATATCTTCACAATTGTTTTTACAAAATTAGACTAGGTAATATATGGTGCAGTTGTGACAGATGCGTGCATCGCTGTGTCAATATCTCAGCAAGAAGTATTGAGGGCAAATAATAGAGCAACCAATAAACTCATAATAGGTCTTGAAATGGCAGAAATAAATTACACCCCCAAGTCCTCACATATTCTACAAGCAACTTCACCTACAGGTTAGAAGATAGGTGGATGACTACTGCTGGGGAAAGCCCTACAAGAACAATGTTTAATCTGTCCTTACATGGTTCTGCTGTATCATCATCTGACATTATAGAAGGTCTGAGGCAGGAATGAAGAATATCACAGAGCACAAATGTACCCCTCTCTGGTACTACATTCCTTTGTCTACTGTTTTCCTCATGACTTTGTTTTACCTATTTAAGTCAGTAAGTGGAAATACTAATATATTACTGAATGCAACATGAAATCTCCTGTAGTGTATAAAATCCGAAAAATTCAATTTGTTTCAATGGAATGTTCTTTGATTGTATTTATTTTCTTAATAAAAAAAAATTAAAAAACAATCTAAAGTAAAGATTGATAGTAATAATAATGCTAAAGCAGGTTCTAAATACTAAATGACAATAAAAACAGTAGAACAATAAAAACATTTAGTAGTTCAATCTAATATTGCACCTATTGCTGTGCGCCCTACGGCATAAGTATATACCGTCTCTAATAGTAATTACAACACTAACGTTAAGTATAGCCTATAGGCTGAAATAATTAGATTATGCACATATAACATACAGTACCAATGTATGTGGAATAAATGTCTCCAGTGTTATGAACAGATAGATATCTCTCTCTCTCTCTATATATACAGTACAGACCAAAGGTTTGGACACACCTTCTCATTCAAAGAGTTTTCTTTATTTTCATGACTATGAAAATTGTAGATTCACACTGAAGGCATCAAAACTATGAATTAACACATGTGGAATTATATGCATAACAAACAAGTGTGAAACAACTGAAAATATGTCATATTCTAGGTTCTTCAAAGTAGCCACCTTTTGCTTTGATTACTGCTTTGCACACTCTTGGCATTCTCTTGATGAGCTTCAAGAGGTAGTCCCTGAAATTGTTTTCACTTCACAGGTGTGCCCTTTCAGGTTTAATAAGTGGGATTTCTTGCCTAATAAATGGGGTTGGGACCATCAGTTGCGTTGAGGAGAAGTCAGGTGGATACACAGCTGATAGTCCTACTGAATAGACTGTTAGAATTTGTATTATGGCAAGAAAAAAGCAGCTAAGTAAAGAAAAACGAGTGGCCATCATTACTTTAAGAAATGAAGGTCAGTCAGTCAGCCGACAAATTGGGAAAACTTTGAAAGTAAGGGCTATTTGACCATGAAGGAGAGTGTTGGGGTGCTGCGCCAGATGACCTGGCCTCCACAGTCACCGGACCTGAACCCAATGGAGATGGTTTGGGGTGAGCTGGACCGCAGAGTGAAGGCAAAAGGGCTAACAACTGCTAAGCATCTCTGGGAACTCCTTCAAGACTGTTGGAAGACCATTTCAGGGGACTACCTCTTGAAGCTCATCAAGAGAATGCCAAGAGTGTGCAAAGCAGTAATCAAATCAAAAGGTGGCTACTTTGAAGAACCTAGAATATGACATCTTTTCAGTTGTTTCACACTTGTTTGTTATGTATATAATTCCACATATGTTAATTCATAGTTTTGATGCCTTCATAGTCATGAAAATAAAGAAAACTCTTTGAATGAGAAGGTGTGTCCAAACTTTTGGTCTGTACTGTATATATATATATATATATATATACAGTACAGACCAAAAGTTTGGACACACCTTCTCATTCAAAGAGTTTTCTTTATTTTCATGACTATGAAAATTGTAGATTCACACTGAAGGCATCAAAACTATGAATTTACACATGTGGAATTATATACATAAAAAACAAGTGTGAAACAACTGAAAATATGTCATATTCTAGGTTCTTCAAAGTAGCCACCTTTTGCTTTGATTACTGCTTTGCACACTCTTGGCATTCTCTTGATGAGCTTCAAGAGGTAGTCCCCTGAAATGGTTTTCACTTCACAGGTGTGCCCTGTCAGGTTTAATAAGTGGGATTTCTTGCCTTATAAATGGGGTTGGGACCATCAGTTGCGTTGAGGAGAAGTCAGGTGGATACACAGCTGATAGTCCTACTGAATACACTGTTAGAATTTGTATTATGGCAAGAAAAAAGCAGCTAAGTAAAGAAAAACGAGTGGCCATCATTACTTTAAGAAATGAAGGTCAGTCAGTCAGCCGAAAAATTGGGAAAACTTTGAAAGTAAGAGCTATTTGACCATGAAGTGATGGGGTGCTGCGCCAGATGACCTGGCCTCCACAGTCACCGGACCTGAACCCAATCAAGATGGTTTGGGGTGAGCTGGACCGCAGAGTGAAGGCAAAAGGGCCAACAAGTGCTAAGCATCTCTGGGAACTCCTTCAAGACTGTTGGAAGACCATTTCAGGGGACTACCTCTTGAAGCTCATCAAAAGAATGCCAAGAGTGTGCAAAGCAGTAATCAAAGCAAAAGGTGGCTACTTTGAAGAACCTAGAATATGACATATTTTCAGTTGTTTCACACTTGTTTGTTATGTATATAATTCCACATGTGTTAATTCATAGTTTTGATGCCTTCATAGTCATGAAAATAAAGAAATCTCTTTGAATGAGAAGGTGTGTCCAAACTTTTGGTCTGTACTGTACATATATATATATATATCTATCTTCATATACTCTCTTTATACAGTGTATATTTTATATAACATACCTCTTTATTATGATACCCTCAGAAGCACCCTGGATAATGTAACGCCCGTTACACTCAGAACCGCCAAACAGAGATGAAAGCAAACCTGGCACACACCTCAAACTTGCTTTGTCCAGCAATGCTCCAGGAATACAGAAAGCCTATGAGGAAAAGTCACACAGAAGAGTTCCCCCATTATAAATGTATCCTGAGAAATAATAACTCTGTCCTCCACTTCAACAAATAGACCTATTCCATGACCCTGATCTCCTCACTATCCAATAATGGAAAAAAAAAAACTCTTAAACCTTTTTTACTCCCTACCTAAAGTGCAGGTGCCTATTAAAGACCTCTGTGCTGAAGATCTGACCACCTACTTTAAAGGGCATCTGTCAGCATATTTGTCCCTATGACACTGTCTGACCTGTTGTGTGTGCGCTTGGCAGCTGAAGGCATCTGTGTTGGTTTCATGTTCATTTATGCTTGCATTGCTGAGAAAATTGTTGTTTTAATATATGCAAATGAGCTTCCAGGAGCATCAGGGGCATTGTCGTTACTCCTATAGGCTCAGCAATCTCTGCAACTACCACGCCCTCTGCACTTTGATTGACTAGGCACGATTATGTTTTCACTCTCCAGCCATGTCAATCAAAGTGGAGAGGATATGGCTGACAGATGGCCTTTAAAAAGAAAAACGGAAAACATTTGGCAAGCAATTCGTTCCCAGTTACCAAGCCTCATCGATCCCCTTCCCCTCTGCATCTCCTCTGGTTCACTTTCCACATTTGAACCATTCATAGAAGATGAAGTCTCCAGGCTTGTATCTTCCTCTCGCCCTGCCACATGCACTACTGACCATATTCCCTCTCACCTCCTCCAATCTCTTTACCCAGCAGTCACCAATTACCTAACTAAAATCTTCAACCTCTTTCTCTCTTCTGGTATCTTCCTTTCCTCTTTGAAATATTTGGTTATAACCCCATTACTAAAGAAACCTTCTTCTCTATCTCTAATCTCCCCTTCATCTCTAAACTCCTGGAGCATCTGGTCTACTCTCTCCTCATCCGCTTTCTCTCCGCTAACTCTCTCCTTGATCCATAACAATATGGGTTCCGCATCCTACATTCTACAGAAACTGTCCTCACCAAAGTGACAAATGACCGCAACATGTAATGGTGACCTATCTCTGCTGATTCTTCACCTTAAAGACACTGCTCTCTCCTGGTTTTCTTCCTTCCTCTCTGACTGCTCTTTCAGTGTGTTTTGCTGGCTCTACTCCTTCTTCTCTCCCTCTTTCTGTTGGGAATTCTCAGGGCTCAGTCCTAGGTTCTCTATACACAGCTCCTATTGGACAGACTGTCAGTAGATTTGGTATTCAGTACCATCTGTAGGCTGATGACACCAAACTATACACTTCATACCGTGACATCACTGAACACAAGTGACTGTCTGTTCGCTATTTCTAACATAATGTCCTTATCATGTCCATCATATCTCCTTATGTAGAGCACCTTAAAACTGCATGAGGAGTCTTATAGGCCAAGCAATTCTCCTCTGTAATTCTGGGAAGAGGGAATGCAAACAAGCTTATCACCCTGAAACAGCTGTCTACAGATGAGATGCTGGCTTGATTATTATCCAAGTCATGTCTCACGGCCTTTGAAAAAGTCAAACATTGACTGATAGGATAGCTACATCTGGTAGCATTAGAGGCAGTGCTTGATAAGATCTCATGTACATACTCTATTTCAGTCTTTCGAAAAATGAACTTCTTGATACCTTAACCTGATACCTCTTTCTCAGTGGGTGGCACTACCATAATACCTAGGCAGCACACCCGCTGTCTATGTTTGACACTGATCTGATGCCTCTGCCCTGTGCCAGTCATTGCACTGGTTGCCCATCTGGTATAGCATTCAATTTAAACTGCTCATTCTGACTCACAAAGCTCTCCACAGTGCTGCGCTCCTACATCTCCTCCCTCATTTCTGTCTACCACCCCACCCGTTTTCTACGCTCTGCAAATGATTTACAACTAACATCCATCACAATCTGAACCTCTCACTCCGTTCTCCAAGCCTTCTTCTGAGCTGCACCAGTTCTCTGTAATGCCCAAGCAATTAGGTCAAATCACAACATCCAAAGTTTTCCTCAAAACACATCGTTTTAGGTTGCCCTAATATAACTCTTCCCCACTCAACCCTCCTAATCCTCATTCTTCTGAACCTGATCCTTCATGAAACACTCTTCACCACACCCCATGCTCTCAGAAGCACTACAGATATCGGCTGGTGACGGCTCATGCAACCTTATATCTACTGCCCTATTGTGTTAAGATGGCTGGATCATTGTACAAAACAAGCACTTTTTACCTTCTCTGTCACCCCTATCACCTCACAGACTGTAAGCTCTTGCAAGCAGGGACCTCATTCCTCTTGTTTTCATTATTGACTTGTTTGTTGCTATGTAATGTATGATTTTGTTTGTACATAAATCCCCTGTAAAGTGCTGCGATGCTATATCATTAAAGATTACATATTAATATGATATATAGCACGTTATCATAGGATCTAGCTCCTTTAGGATGTCTGTAGGTCCTAATAGTCTGTATAGACAGGGGTTGTCCTCAGTAAACATCTCCTTCCTCTAATCTCTATCTATGACCAGATACAGATGACCTTGTAGAGTATTTGATAAGTGCCATGTACTGGTAAGGAACATTCAGTGTAATACCTCTACTTATATTCCCATATACATATTCCATGCGCTGTGTACTCACAGTGATGTTCCACATATAACCCTCACAGGAGAAGTTTGAGCTCAGGTCCGATCAGTCTGGTTCCTTGTGCCGCTGATCAGGGAGGTGGCAGTATTTATACTCTTTTGCTGCCTTCAGTCTTCTATTCCACTTAACATTTAATCAGAATAATTAGCAGAACATTGATTATGCGACACTGTAGACATTTGCCATGGAGATGGTTCACCCTCGACACTGTCCTCAGTGACTCATTACCAGATGTTAGATCTTAATGAAGAATCCTCATGTGCAGGGGTGTAGCTAAAGGCTCATGGGCCCTGGTGCAAACAAGCCTTGGAGCCCCCCCTTTCACTCAGTGCTGGTGCACCTAGCTTTTCTGCTGCCCGAGGCAAAAATTGAAACGCCCCCCCCCCCCCATGACAAATTCTCAACCTAACCCCTACCCTCCAGTACTACTGTTAAAGGGGTTGTCCTCTTTTTACTACTGATGACCTATACTCAGGATAGGTCATCAATATCAGATCAGCAGGGTCCCCCAGCACCCCGCCGATCAGCTGTTTGAAGAGAGGGCAGCGCTCATATGAGAGCTGCTTTCTCTGCTCGCCGTAGCATTTGCAGTGATGAGCCGGTAAACAGAGCAGAGAAGGCAGCGCTCGTACAAAAAAGAAAAACAGACAACCCCTTTAAAGACATACTTGGAAAACATTACATACAGCGCTACAGAACATAGAGGGTCATACAGCGCCACATAAGTACCTCTTACATCCAGTGACTTCTCTTCTCTGATGTAGATATTCTCTTTTCTCTTCTTCTTCTCTCAGACCAGACCGCCATAGTGACTTCTTTCAGCCGCGCCTCGTCTCTGCAGTTTAACAAACCGACATCTTACTTTCCTACTTTTCATCCTCCCACCTTCTCAACACCCCATCCTGCCACCTCCAATACTGTGTCCACTGCAGGGCCGGCTCCAGGATCATGTGGGCCCTTGGGCGATAAAGTTTCAGTGGGCCCCCTTACACAGTGGTAACTCTCTGAGTACAGATAATACAGTAGATATCACCTGCAGTCCTATGTAAACCACAGATAACACTAGTGTAGATCATGTAGTAGTGTTACCTGCAGTCCTATGAAAAACTACAGATAACACTAGTGCTGATAATGTGATAGTGTTACCTGTAGTCCTATGTAAACCACAGATAACACTAGTGTAGATCATGTAGTAGTGTTACCTGTAGTCCTATGTAAACCACAGATAACACTAGTGTAGATCATGTAGTAGTGTTACCTGCGTCCTTAGTGTGCCTCTACCACGGACTCCATGCTGGTGGCGCTGCCTCCTCTTCCATCTTCATCTTGCCCCGCACAGAATGTCCTGATGCAGCTGTGTCAAGACAAAGGGAACACTGTGGGCATGGTGATGGTGACACACACACAGGGACAGACACGCACACACACAGGGACAGACACGCACACACACACAGGGACAGACACGCGCACATACACACACACAGGGACAGACACACACACACACACAGGGACAGACAGACACACACACACACAGGGACAGACACACACACACACACAGGGACAGACAGACACACACACACACAGGGACAGACACACACACACACACACACAGGGACAGACAGACACACACACAGGGACAGACACACACACACACAGGGACAGACACACACACACACACACACACAGGGACAGACACACACACACACACACACACAGGGACACACACACACACACACACACACACACAGGGACAGACACACACACACACACAGGGACAGACACACACACACACACAGGGACAGACACACACACACACACACACACACACACACAGGGACAGACACACACACACACACACGGACAGACACACACACACACACACACACACAGGGACAGACAGACACAGGGACAGACACACACAGGGACAGACACACACAGGGACAGACACACACACACACACACACACACACACAGGGACAGACACCTGTGCAATTAACCAACTTCTATCTAAAAGGGAATTCCACCTTACTTTGTTACCTTCTATGACTCCCACTGATTCCCAGTACTGAGGGGACATGGACTGAGGTTTAAAAGGGAATTATCAACATGTACCACAAGGTGGTCTAAACCGTAACCCATTAGGCACTGGCTAGACTGTGGGATGGAGTCTAAGCAATACCTCAGGCCTCATGCACACTGCCGTTATGCGTCCGTTCCGTGCATTGGGGACCACAATTTGTGGTCCCCAATGCACTGGCAACGTCCGTGCAGCGTCCGGGACAGATTGAGACCCATTCAACCTGAATGGGTCCATGATCCGGCCGCACCGCACAAAAAAATAGAACATGTTCTATTTTTTTGCGGTGCGGAGGCACGGACAGAAACACCACAGAAGCACTCCGTAGTGCTTCCCATTGAGCGATTGCGGACCCATTCAAGTGAATAGGTCCGCATCCGTGATGCCCACGGCCGGTGTGCATGAGGCCATAGACACAGAAAGGGGCACACACACAGGGACTGACAGACACACACACACACAGGGACAGACAGACAGACAGACATCATGGCTCTCAGACTACACCCAGATCTGTATGATAAACCCCCTTAATTGCACCAGATTCCACTTGAACCCCACTGCCCCTAAGTGCTCCACCTGCCCCCTCATATCTCAGCTCCACCTGCCCCCTCATATCTCAGCTCCACCTGCCCCCTCATATCTCAGCTCCACCTGCCCCCTCATATCTGAGCCCCACCTGCCCCCTCATATCTCAGCTCCACCTGCCCCCCTCATATCTGAGCCCCACCTGCCCCCTCATATCTCAGCTCCACCTGCCCCCTCATATCTCAGCTCCACCTGCCCCCTCATATCTCAGCTCCACCTGCCCCCTCATATCTCAGCTCCACCTGCCCCCTCATATCTGAGCCCCACCTGCCCCCTCATATCTCAGCTCCACCTGCCCCCTCATATCTCAGCTCCACCTGCCCCCTCATATCTGAGCCCCACCTGCCCCCTCATATCTCAGCTCCACCTGCCCCCTCATATCTCAGCTCCACCTGCCCCCTCATATCTCAGCTCCACCTGCCCCCTCATATCTCAGCTCCACCTGCCCCCTCATATCTGAGCCCCACCTGCCCCCTCATATCTCAGCTCCACCTGCCCCCTCATATCTCAGCTCCACCTGCCTCCTCATATCTCAGCTCCACCTGCCCCCTCATATCTGAGCCCCACCTGCCCCCTCATATCTCAGCTCCACCTGCCCCCTCATATCTCAGCTCCACCTGCCTCCTCATATCTCAGCTCCACCTGCCCCCTCATATCTGAGCCCCACCTGCCCCCCTCATATCTCAGCTCCACCTGCCCCACTCATATCTGAGCCCCACCTGCCCCCTCATATCTCAGCTCCACCTGCCCCCTCATATCTCAGCTTCACCTGCCCCCTCATATCTCAGCTCCACCTGCCCCCTCATATCTCAGCTCCACCTGCCCCCTCATATCTCAGCTCCACCTGCCCCCTCATATCTCAGCTTCACCTGCCCCCTCATATCTCAGCTCCACCTGCCCCCCTCATATCTCAGCTCCACCTGCCCCCTCATATCTCAGCTCCACCTGCCCCCTCATATCTCAGCTCCACCTGCCCCCTCATATCTCAGCTCCACCTGCCCCCTCATATCTGAGCCCCACCTGCCCCCTCATATCTCAGCTCCACCTGCCCCCTCATATCTCAGCTCCACCTGCCCCCTCACATATGAGCTCCATATGCTTCCCCTCACGAAGTTCTGGTTCTCCAGCAGTACATCCTACCTCACTCTGCATCTTGCAGGCAAACACAGCCCCTCCTCCTTCCACAAGCTGCTGCTGCCGTCAGGGTTTGTCATGTGACCATGAAGGAGCATGTGACCAGTGATGTCACAGACCTCCTTCTAACAACTACATTCTAGCATAGGTTCGATCATCTACCGAAACTCCATCTCCCCTGTTCTAAATTCTGGGGCCGCTTACCCCAGCAGCAGTGCACATGGCGAAAATGGTCTGCATTGCTGGGGTAAGCTGCCCTAGAATTCAGAACAGGCAGGACACAGCTGCAGGAGTGAGCGGGCACAGTGGGCCCCCCCAGGAGCAGGGGGCCCCGGCACTTGCCCGAGTTTGCCGGGTGGTGGCGCCGGCCCTGGTCCACTGTGCCCCCAATGTTATCCTGCAGAAACAGTCCCCCTGAAAATACTGGTACCACACAGATAGTGCGTCAGGACAAAAACACCCCTTTATATTGTGCGCCAGTACAAAAAATACCCCTTTGAGATCAGACCCCCATATAAAACCCTAAATGAGACCCCCCACCTCAGACCAAACCCCCATTAGACCTCTATGTAAGACCCCTACCCAATATCAGACCTCAGATAAGACCCCCATTAGACCTTCAGACCCCCAATCAGACATCTATTCCCCCTTTAGACCTCTCTAGACCCCCAGTCAGACCTCCAGACCCCCTATTAGACCTCTCCAGACCCCCAATCAGACATCTATACCCCCATTAGACCTCTCCAGACCCCCAGTCAGATCTCCAAACCCCCCATTAGACCTCTCCAGACCCCCAATCAGATGTCTATACCCCTATTAGATCTCTCCAGACCCCCAGTCAGACCTCCAGTTAGACCTCCAGACCCCCATTAGACCTCTCCAGACCCCCATTAGACCTCTCCAGACCCCCAATCAGATGTCTATACCCCCATTAGACCTCTCCAGACCCCCAGTCAGACTTCCAGTCAGACCTCCAGACCCCCATTAGACCTATCAGACCCCCAGTCAGACCTCCAGACCCCCAATCAGATGTCTATAATCCCATTAGACCTCTCCAGACCCCCAGTCAGACCTCCAGACCCCCCATTAGACCTCTCCAGACCCCCAGTCAGACCTCCAGACCCCCCATTAGATCTCTCCAGACCTCCCGACCCCCTGTGAGACCTCTCCAGACCCCCAGTCAGACCACTTTAGACCCCCGGTAAGACCTCCAGACTCCCCATTAAACCTCACCAGACCCCCAATAGGACCTCAGATCAGACTGTAAAATAATAAAATAACCTCTCCTGTCTCCTGCCACCACTCTCCCTTTCCTGGCTGTCTTCTCTTCTCAGGACCCGCTCTGCAGTCACCTGACCTCCTGTAGCGTCAGGTCAGAGTGCGCTCTGTATGTCCTGACACTGCAGGCAGCCAGGACACAGCAGCGCAGGACCTGTGAAGAGTAAGCAGGAGGATGAGTAAGTACAGCGCTCACCCCTGCCTCCTCCTCCTGCATACTAGTTATTATGGAAGCGCTCACTAGTATTTCCTTTATAAGACACACTGCATCTTATAAAGGAAAAAGTACAGTACCACTTGCAAGGGGGGCCCTCTGGGCCCCCCTGGCTTAGGGGGCCGGTCGCACTTGCTACCGCTGCGACTCCTATAGCTACGCCACTGCTCATGTGTTATATGGGACTGTATACCAAAGGTCTCTCCCTGTTCACGTCTATTACCTGATTGGTCACACATATTATGTCCAATGACCATAACCCTAAGTTTAAACCTTTTCACAACTGACATACGGCTATATATGTGCAATCTGCACTTACCCGGGGCAGATAGCACGTATATAAATGTTGGATTAAAACTTATGTTGGATTAAAACTTCTGCCCCTGCACTGCCGCTGTCAAGGACAGTGTAGAGTCCGGTAATGCTGGCAAGTGACCAATGAGAGTGGTCCCTTACCGGCGATTGCTCCAATTAGTTAGACTGTGCAAACTAACCAGTCTGAGTACAGAAGTGTACCAATCTGTGCCCCCATCTGTGCTCTCCCTGCCCCCTGATTTGTGCCCACCTGCCCCCTGATGTGTTCTTCCTGCTACTATCTGTGCCTTCCTGTGCCCCCTGGTGCAGCCCCCCTGTATCTCATGGCAGCAGCTCAGTTCCTGAGCTGCTGTCATCAGCAGCGAGTGTCAGCGTATGCTTACACTCTGCTGTAGCATGCAAGATCAGTGCTGGTACTTGTAGATGCTGCGGTCAGTAGACACCTGCAGCATCCATGGGGTAAATAGAGGGAGGGGACTCCCTCTCTCAACCATCGGGCTGATAGTATTATACTTTGCAATACAAGACTATGGTACAGCCATCAGCCCCATTGGATCTTCAAGATCCAAGAGGGACTTGATTAAAAAAAAGTGTAAAAATAAAAAAGGTAAAAAATAAATGTAGAAAAAAGTAAATAAGTAAAAATGTAAATTAAAAATAAAATACATTTTACCATATCCACTCATTTATAAGAGATAGAAAAATGAAAAAAATAAAAAAAAAATACACATAATTGGTATAGCTGTGTCCGTAATGACCTGATCTATAAAAAGATCATGGTCTAATCCCACGTAGAAAACCCCATAAAAAATATATATTTTTTAAAAACACTGACAGAATTATAATATTAGCCCACTTCGACAAAAAAAAAAGTTAAATAACAAGAGCTAAAAAAGTCATATGTACCCAAAAATGGTACGAATAAAAATTACACCGTGTCCTGCTAAAAAATGAGCCCCCACACAGCTCAGTCAGCAAAACAATGAAAAAGTTTTGGCCCTTAAAATCTATTTCATTTCAAATTCCATGTTAGAAAATGCAGATGGCGCTCTTTCCTTTTGAATTCTGCCGCCTGCTCACACAGCAGTTTACGACCACATATGGGGTGTTGCCGTATTTAGGAGAAAATGGGTAACAAATCATGGGGTGTATTTTCTCCTGTTATCCCTTGTGAAAGTGAAAAATTGGGCTTAAGTGACTTTTTCTTGAAAAAAATTTAAAAAAATATTTTCACAGCCAAGTGTTTCTAAATATTATGAAACACGTGTGAGGTAAAAGTGGCCAGTACACTCCTCAATAAATTATTTGAGGGGTGTAGTTTCCAAAATGGGGTCACTTTTGGGGGTTTCTATTGTAGGGGTGCCTTAGTGTACCTTCAAATATGACACGACACCCAAAAACCATTCCGGCAAAACAAAATCTTCTCTCCAAAAACCATATGTTGCTATTTTCCTTCTGAGACCTGCCATGTGCCCCCACAGCAGTTTATGAACATAAATGGGGTGTTTTTGTAAATTTTAGAGTAAGGGTAATAAATATTGAGGCTCGTTTTGCTGTTAATTCTTGCTGTGTTATAGGAAAAATTGGAAAATTGGATTAAAATTAAAAATCCCCACAAAAACTGAAAATTTCACCTCCATTTTCCTTTAATTATTGTTGAACACCTAAAGGGTTGACATTTGTAAAATACAGTTTTGAATAATTTTATGGGTGTAGTTTCTAAAATGGCGTCATTTATGGATGGTTTCTATTATGTAAGCACTTTAAAGTGACTTTAGAACTGAATTAGTCCTTGAAAAAGTCGGGTTTAAAAATTTTCTTAAATTCTAAGCCTTCTAATGTCCTAAAAAATAAAATGTAATTTTAAAAATGATGCCAACATAAAGTAGACATATAGGGAATCTTAAGAAAAAACTATCTAATGAGGTATCACTATCTGGCTTTAATGTGTAGAAATTCTAATTTCGAAAATGAATTTTTTTTCAAAATGTTATGTACATTTTGGATTTTTTATAATGTAAAGGTAAAACACACCGACCCAAATTTACCCCTAAAATCAAGTACGAGATGTCACGAGAAAAAAAATCTCAGAATGGCTTGGATAAGTAAAAGCATTCCAAAGTTATCAGCACATAAAATTACACATCTCAGATTTGCAAAATTACGCTTGGTCACGAAAGTGAAAAATGGCTTAGTCTTGAAAGGGTTAAAAATAGTTCAAAACTTTCTACCCCAAATCCCTCATGCAGGATGAATTTTGGCTCAAATTAATGTGAATGTTATTGATAATGGGTAGAGATGAGCGAATCGAAGCTGACGAAGTAGAATTCGATCCAAATTTCAGGAAATATTTGATTCGCACCGAAGCCAAATTTCCCCACTCTTCATGGTAACGAATCACATTTTTTCCTAAAATGGCTGCTGCATGTGTGAGGACATGGAGCAAGGAACTCTGGGAAGACGGGATCATCAATAATGCCATACATAAAGCCAATCAGCAGCCAGCCAGCCCTGTGATGTCACAGCCCTACAAATAGCCTCAGCCATCTTAGATTCTGCCATTTACCAGTGTACTTAGTGCAGGGAGAGACGTCCGCAATCGCTAGGGACAGTGCTAGGAAAGACTTCATTGTGCTAGAAAAATTATTTACAAGTTCAGGGAAAGATTATTCAAGGTGTAGGGAAAGGATAGGGAGTAGGGATGAGCGAACCCGAACTGTATAGTTCGGGTTCGTACCGAATTTTGGGGTGTCCGTGATACTGACCCGAACCCGAACATTATCGTAAAAGTCCGGGTTCGGGTCCGGTGTTCGGCGCTTTCTTGGCGCTTTTTGAAAGGCTGCAAAACAGCCAATCAACAAGCGTCATACTACTTGCCCCAAGAGGCCATCACAGCCTTGCCTACTATTGGCATGGCTGTGATTGGCCAGTGCAGCATGTGACCCAGCCTCTATATAAGCTTGGGTCACGTAGCGCTGCACGTCACTCTGCTGATACAAGCGTAGGGAGAGGTTGCTGCTGCGACGTTAGGGCGAGATTAGGCAGATTAACTCCTCCAAAAGACTTCATTCAGTGATCGATCTCCAGCTGTGGATCATTGAAGTGCTGATATTGAATTGCTCACTTTTTTTAGGCTGCCCAGAGCGTTTTTATATCACTTTTTTATGGGGTGATCGGCGGCCATTTTGTGGCTTGTGGTGCGCCAGCACAAGCTACCACCAAGTGAATTTAACCATCAATAGTGTGGTTATTTTTTGCTATATCCTACATCAGGTGCAGGCTGAGCCTGTGTCACCCAAGTGCATTTAACCATCAATAGTGTGGTTATTTTTTGGCCATATACTACATCAGGTGCAGGCTGAGCCTGTGTCACCCAAGTGCATTTAACCATCAATAGTGTGGTTATTTTTTGCTATATCCTACATCAGGGTCAAGCTTTCATCAAGTGCATTTAACCATCAATAGTGTGGTTATTTTTTGGCCATATACTACATCAGGTGCAGGCTGAGCCTGTGTCACCCAAGTGCATTTAACCATCAATAGTGTGGTTATTTTTTGGCCATATACTACATCAGGGGCAAGTTGAGCCTGTCACCCAGCGCCTAAAAAATAGGCCTGACATTTCTATTCCTCCAAATCAGTACTGTTTTAGCTGGTCAAGTTATTTGTAGTGACCGTAAAAGCACAGTTTTTGTTCTGGGTTGAAAAACTATTCCCAAATTTGCCATTCTCAAAATTAGTAGTTTCTGCTATATCAGGCCTACTTTAAATCTATCCCAAAAAGGGTATATTAGATTCAAGGTGCTTATAGTGTCATTCTGAAAAATTTAACACACACGCTACTGTTCTGGTTCTGGCCAAGCTGCCAGTTCGGTTGATGTACTGATCCAAATCAATTAGTGTACTTGCACGGAGAGATCAAACTGAGACAACCCACAGCACGGGGTTAAACAGGATCTCTGCTTTATTTTCTGAAAACAGAATAATACATAGGTTTTACGACAGGGAGAGGTGGGAGGGGGGGTGAGTGAAAGATAAAGTATATCTTCCCTATTGGCTACAAACACTGTACTTTTTCTGTAACCTTCACAGCTCAGAGTAAATTCATCCCCCCTCCCTCCTGGCTCGTGGGAGAAACCGTTACTTCTTTCTACTTTCTAACTGCTTGCTTGAGCTGAACGGAAACCTCTTTGTAACTGCTTGCTTGAGCTGAACGGAAACCACAAAGAAACACATGATAAAACACAAAGTAAGATTCTAGTTTATAGGTGTTGGCTGAATGCCTGGCCGCCATCTTAGCTAAACATAGTCCTCAACAAGCAAGTATCCATTTTGTATTAATAGTCCATAACAGTCCCCCCTTGGAAACTTGATTGTAGACTTTCCCTTCGCCTAGCGAATCCCCTGGGCATACCATTCGTATCCTCTTCACCCGCAGTGGCGACAACCTACCCCTTATAGGTAGGCTCCCGGTTGCTCGGACTTGTGGTAATACCCTGGGATTCATCTCACCCTATCTCAACCAGGCATCATTGTGAGGAGGGGGAGCTGTGTTGAACGATGTTTCCTTCTGTCCTTCCTCATCGTAGAGGAGCATAATAGGTCGTTCATCAGTTTTCTTCATTCTTTTTGAAAAGCGGGTCACACAAATAAGAACGAGCTTAATCACTACATATATCACCAATATTATTAGGGCTACCTGTAATATTACTTGGACAATTCCCATGAGCCAACCCCCAATACCTTTTGACTGACTTTCGGTGTCGTTAGCTAATATACCTGTGATAAGGTCCTGTACAGTACGGTTGTTACAGGGCAGATCCTTTCCGTTCACAGCATCTACACTAATACACTGCACGTGGCTGTCTGTTTTTTGAATCATTGCAACCTGAGTGTACAGTATGTGTGGACTAAATGTCATACCTTTGGTTTGTACTTGGAGACAATAACAGTGTGTCCAGCTAGGAAATCATGTGACATTAGCCCAGTGTCCCTCTTGCCAAGGAGTAGAGCTATGATCTACCGAGGGTCCTGATCTGTTTATCATGAGCCATGGGGCATCTGCCCACCCTGCAACAGGTAAGGCTACTTCCCTGTCCTTGTTTGTACTGGATTTAACTTGGTGTATACTAGTGAGAAAGATGGTAGAATTAGACAGGTCAATCAGTTCAGAAAGGTCCAGGGGTATTGCAAAATAAGGCATACTGGTTGAACTCACGGGACTGTGGGTACAGATCCAACAATCTCTCAGAGTTTCAGTCTCCTTCAACCCCTGGACTAAAATTTGATGGTGCCGTATCAGTGAATTGTCCCATTCATCACCCAGTGGCGTGAATACTGCAGATATGCCCACTGTCAAAGTCATGATCAGTATGTGAATCCTCATGGCTTATGGTTCCTGGGACGGTGGGACAGCCTTCACTCTTTTACAATGTGAAGCGTGGATCCAGGTGAGTCTCCCTTCGAGTTTCACAGAGGTTGGGGTGGTCAGCAACACCTGGTAAGGTCCCTCGTATCGTGGTTCGAGGGTGCTTCTGACGTGTTTCTTGACCACCACCCACTCTCCAGGTTTGAGAGTGTGGCTTCCCTCCAGGGAGTTAGGATCTGGAATGGAAGAGAAAACTTGTGCATGTATATTAGACAATTGCTTGCTCAAGGCTATCACATATTTTGCAACAGATTCATAATGCATTTGTAACTGTTGTGGGAAATACTGTCCCATTCTTGGCCCTGTTCCAAATAAGATCTCATATGGGGTTAGTTTGTGTGGGGGCCTTGGTGTATGCCTAACTGAAAAGAGGGTTATAGGCAAACACTGAACCCAATTAAGCCCTGTCTCCCTGGTCATCTTCAGCATTTTAGATTTTAACACCCCGTTCAATCTTTCGACTTTGCCGCTGCTTTGGGGCCTGTATGGGGTATGATACGCCAGGTGTGACCCTACCATCTTCCAGACCTCTTGGGTTAGACTAGCAGTGAATGCTGGGCCCTGATCACTCTCAATGACCTCAGGTACTCCGAACCTACAGACAAGCTCCTGCATCAGTTTTTTTGCAGTAGTGGTTGCTGTCTGGTTTCGGACGGGGTAGGCTTCTGGCCACCCAGAGAACAAGTCTATCACTACTAGCACATATTGAAACCCTTGGCACATTGGCATCTGGATATGATCGATTTGTATCCTCTGAAAGGGATATAAGGCTTTCGGGAGACATTTTCTGGGAGTGGGCTCGGTTCTGCCGGGGTTACACTCTGCACAGATGAGACACGCTTGGGTATGTCTCACCAGGACAGGGGTTATCCCTGGGGCCACCCATATTTTGTCAATTAGTTCTTTCATGATGGTTTTGGATTGGTGGGTGGGCCCATGGGCCACTGAGGCTATTAGGGGATAAAGAGCTCTGGGTAGGCAGACTCTCTTTCCTTGTGTCCAGAGTCCAGATTCTTCTTCGAGGGCTGATTCTTTCAGCCAGATTTCCTTTTCCCTGTGAGTGGCCTGTTTCTGCATTTGTTTCAGTAGGTCCCATGTGATTTCTTCTTGTTCCAGGTCCTCCTGTGTTATCATAATCTGGTCTGACTGGACTCTTTCCTCTTTCACTGCTGCTTCCTTGGCCGCTTGGTCAGCTAGGGCGTTTCCTCTGGCCTCAGGGGTGTCAGCTCGAGTATGGGCCTTTACTTGATCACTGCCACTTGGTTGGGCAGGAGTACTGCTGCCATTAGGGCTGCTACTGCTGCAGCATTCTTAATCGGGGTTCCTGCAGCTGTGATGTAATCCCGGGCCTTCCATATTAGTCCAAAGTCATGAACCACTCCAAAGGCATATCTAGAATCTGTGTAGATATTGGCGGTAGAGTCTTTTGCCATGAGGCAGGCTTCAGTGAGGGCAATGAGTTCAGCTTCTTGTGCTGACTGGTCTGGGCGCAATTGTCTTGCACACAGCACTTCATGCTCACTTGTGACTGCCATGCCTGTATGGAACTTCCCCTTGTCATCGGCGTACCTTGAGCCGTCCACAAAGAGAATCCAATGAGGGTTTGTCAGAGGAGTGTCTTGGACTGATGGTGGTGTCCCTACTTCAGCTTCCATCACTGTGATGCAATCATGTTCTTGTTCCTTGTAAAGAGAGTCGGTTGAGGCCCATAGTTCTTCTTCCTGAAGATCCTCTTCAGCATGTAGATCAATAAAATCTTCAGAATCTCCATTATACTCCCCCCTTGGAAGAGGAAGGAGTGCAGCAGGATTTTACAGCCGGAAAGGAAGGTTGTAGTTGGGGATGCCAAGAGCAGGGGCAGATGCAATTGCGGCCTTAAATGACTGAAAAGCTTCTCCGGCCTCCATTGTCATCTGGAAAGGAGTAGCAGAATTGCGAGGTATACAGTCATATAAGGGCTGCATGAGGATAGAAGCATCAGAGATCCAGGGCCTGCAGTAGGAGATGAGTCCCAGAAAGGTTTGCAGCTGATGAGGAGTGTCCAGGAGTTGGATGTCAGAGATAGCCTTCTTCCTCGCCTCAGTTAGGTGCTTGTGACCTTGAGAGATGCAATGACCTAGGAAGACAACTTTGGGGAGACACAGTTGTAGTTTGGCTTGTGAGACTCGACATCCAGCAGAGGCTAAAAACTGGAGAAGTGAGACAGATTTGGTCATGCAGATTTGGGGAGAGACCGCACAGAGGAGAAGGTCATCCACATACTGGAGGAGTTCCACATCCGGGTGATCTGCTTGCCAGGGTTGCAGAACAGAGGACATAGCCTTGCTGAAGCAGGAAGGGCTGTTTTGAGCCCCTTGAGGCATAACAGTCCAGGTGTACTGTTTGCCTGCATGTGTGAAAGCAAAAAGAAACTGACATTTCTCATGTAAGGGAACAGAAAAGAATGCATTGGCCAGATCAATGACAGTAAAAGTTGTGGCAGTGGGTGGAATGCCAGCAAGGAGTGTGTGCGGATTGGGGACAATAGGTGTCTCAAGAACAGTAGCCTCATTGACAGCTCGGAGGTCCTGCACCATGCGGTACGTTGGAGGCTGTCCTTTCTCCCTTTTCTTCCGTACTGGGTAAAGGGGTGAGTTACAGGGAGAAGTAGTGATCTTGATTGCCCCATTCTGCAGGAGGGCCTGCACCTGGAGGGTAATAGCATCCTGTTGTGAGATAGAAAGCGGATATTACGCTTTGTATGGCAGAACCTTGGGATCCTTCAGGGTCACAGTGACCGGTGGGACATTGAGGCGTCCGATATCATGGGGTCCTTTGGTCCAGAGAGTATTGGGGATGAGGTGCAAAATGGTTTGCAGCGAATCCCCTTGTTCATATGAATCAGTGCAGAATTTTATTGTCAGACATCCAGCAGCCGTGGGTGTCACATAATTTGAGTGAAAACCACAAAGACCAAGAAGCAAGACAGTTTCTTATCAGAAAGAGGATCTTAAACTAACACAGCAGAAACTAACATTTCTGTGAAAAGAAAAAAGGTGGGGGTCAACTGATCCCCCGTAGCTGTCCTGCAATGTGGTGGAATAATCTGCTAATCTTGCTTTCGCCCATTTGTCTGTAATTGTTCTATAAAGAATTCTCCAGACTCATGATCCCGGGGGTCAAAGTTAGCACCTTTAAGTTCAGGGATGTGGATTTGATCCATTACCAGTGTGGAGTATTCACCTGTCTTGTTTTCCACTATACTTTGCAGGTCTAACCATGTGCACCCATAGGTTTGGTGCACCTGAGACAGTTTCCTGAAAAAGGGCATGGGATGGGTCTCAGGGTCAGGCAGTAAATTCACTATGGTGAATAACTGTTGTGGGGATGTGGATTCTGCAGCACCGTCTGCATCCCCCTGTTCTGCTTCATCAGGTTGCCCCCCTACCATTATAGGAGTAAGGGTGGCAGGTGAGTGTGGTAGCATGAATGTACCGTCCGGGTTAACCATGGGGTACAAGGTAGTAGGAAGGGGCAAGGGTGACATAGGAGTGACGGGGGGGGGGGTCCGGACCGAATGATATTAAAGGTCCGTTCATGGGCGTTGCCTGGGGACAAGATGGCGCTGTAGCTAACACGGGAAGTGATGGGACGTGCCGGGGAGTAGTTACCAAGGTGTGGTTTTGTGGGTGGGGAGCCCCACAGTGAAGGCACGTATTTCGGGAGGAGGGATTCTGTTGACCACATGTTTTGCAGGTCCACCCACCTGCTTTCTTCCCGGCGCCATTTATAGGGTGTTGGCAAGTCATGTATCAATGCAACACCAGGTTTACAGAAATATCTCTGTCTTTTCTCATCCAAATTTTGTTCTCCCCCCCGTCTGTTCAAATTCTTTACTACAGTCCAACCACACACGGACCATGTCTGTCAATTTATCATCTTCTAACTTCCCCCTCTTCTCGTTTAACAACACTTGCCAGGTGGCACTACAAAGGATGCCTCCTTTACAGACACTATAACTCTTCTCCAACTTAGTTAATCCTTTTATGAAACGTTTGCCTCTCCTGTCCGCCACGTACTGTTCAGGAGAACAGTAACCCTTCGGGACACTTTCCTCATTTCCCATCTTCTGGATCCTTCACCTTGTTCTGGACAACACAGAAACCTGATATAACACGTTGAGCCTAATGTCCTACACACTCTGGGTAGACACTGGCCGGTCTCCTCCCTTCTGTCGCCTCTCGGTCACAACACCAGGGTGACCGATTGAGACAGGCACTTTAGGAGACCTTTGGGTTTCTATCAGTCTGTGTTTCCGTTACAAAGGGTCGCACATTAAAAACAATAAACCACAATACATCAAGGAAGAACTCTTGCGTACTGTCTAATCGTCTCTCGCACCTACTGGAGCCGCCTAAAGACCTCTGTATAAAGTAATCACTGGACGTGAAGACCTTTGAGTCCCGGCAGCACACTCAGGCCTACCCCGAACCGCTCTCCACCCATCTGTGATCATCCCCTTTATGGAGATTTGAGTCAGACGCCGGGCTGAACTCCGATACAGGCACACAGGAGAACTCCGTGTCTCAGTCAGTGATACTTGTCAACAGGGTCTTCACAACTTTATAGGCACAACACAGTACATCAAGACTTTAAAAAACATATGGGGTTCTTACTTTCATGCCCTCGAGGACGTCCCAGACTGCTTCCGCACCCCTCCCTCAGACGAACTCCAAGAGGCTACACCAGGGGACACTTTATAGGCAAGATGACTCAATTTTCTCACCTCATATCACGGGTTGCGATCCCGGTGTCCGTTAGTGCGCCTCTCCTCGTCTGGTCTCTGGGGGTACGGGAACAGAGGGTCCAATCCTCGAGCCCCACGATGGGCACCAAAATTGTTCTGGTTCTGGCCAAGCTGCCAGTTCGGTTGATGTACTGATCCAAATCAATTAGTGTACGTGCACGGAGAGATCAAACTGAGACAACCCACAGCACGGGGTTAAACAGGATCTCTGCTTTATTTTCTGAAAACAGCATAATACATAGGTTTTACGACAGGGAGAGGTGGGAGGGGGGGTGAGTGAAAGATAAAGTATATCTTCCCTATTGGCTACAAACACTGTACTTTTTCTGTAACCTTCACAGCTCAGAGTAAATTCCTCCCCCCTCCCTCCTGGCTCGTGGGAGAAACCGTTACTTCTTTCTACTTTCTAACTGCTTGCTTGAGCTGAACGGAAACCTCTTTGTAACTGCTTGCTTGAGCTGAACGGAAACCACAAAGAAACACATGATAAAACACAAAGTAAGATTCTAGTTTATAGGTGTTGGCTGAATGCCTGGCCGCCATCTTAGCTAAACATAGTCCTCAACAAGCAAGTATCCATTTTGTATTAATAGTCCGTAACACTACAGTGCAGATACAAGTCTAATTCTGTGATTAAAGGTATACCTGTCACACAGCGCTTAAAAAATAGACCTCACATTTATATTTAGCTAAATCTGTCATTATGGATGTGCCTGTATTAATGTAATACGGTACCTAAATAGATAGCCAGACAGTGTTAGGTGTCTGTAAAAAAAGGCCTGAATTTTAATTCAATACATTGGCTCGAATAATATTTTTCTTATTGTGGTGAACGGGAGCAATGAGGAAAACATCTAGTAAGGGACGCGGACGCGGACATGGTCGTGGTGGTGTTAGTGGACCCTCTGGTGCTGGGAGAGGACGTGGCCGTTCTGCCACAACCACACGTCCTAGTGTACCAACTACCTCAGGTCCCAGTAGCCGCCAGAATTTACAGGGATATTTGGTGGGGCACAATGCCGTTCTAAGGATGGTAAGGAATGAGCAGGTACAGGCATTGGTTAATTGGGTGGCCGACAGTGCATCCAGCACGTTCACATTATCTCCCACCCAGTCTTCTGCAGAAAGCGCACAGATGGCGCATGAAAACCAAGCCCATCAGTCTGTCACATCACCCCGATGCATATCAGGGAAACTGTCTGAGCCTCAAGTTATGCAGCAGTCTCTTATGCTGTTTGAAGACTCTGCTGGCAGGGTTTCCCAAGGGCATCCACCTTGCCCTTCCCCAGGGGTGGAAGAGATAGAATGCACTAACGCACAACCACTTATGTTTCCTGATGATGAGGACATGGGAATACCACCTTAGCACGTCTCTGATGATGACGAAACACAGGTGCCAACTGCTGCGTCTTTCTGCAGTGTGCAGACTGAACAGGAGGTCAGGGATCAAGACTGGGTGGAAGACGATGCAGGGGACGATGAGGTCCTAGACCCCACATGGAATGAAGGTCGTGCCACTGACTTTCACAGTTCGGAGGAAGAGGCAGTGGTGAGACCGAGCCAACAGCGTAGCAAAAGAGGGAGCAGTGGGCAAAATCAGAACACCCGCCGCCAAGAGACTCCGCCTGCTACTGACCGCCGCCATCTGGGACCGAGCACCCCAAAGGCAGCTTCAAGGAGTTCCCTGGCATGGCACTTCTTCAAACAATGTGCTGACAACAAGACCCGAGTGGTTTGCACGCTGTGCCATCAGAGCCTGAAGCGAGGCATTAACGTTCTGATCCTTAGCAAAACCTGCATGACCAGGCACCTGCATGCAAAGCATGAACTGCAGTGGAGTAAACACCTTAAAAACAAGGAAGTCACTCAGGCTCCCCCTGCTACCTCTTCTGTTGCTGCCGCCTCGGCCTCTTCCTCCGCCTCTGGAGGAACGTTGGCACCTGCCGCCCAGCAAACATGGGATGTACCACCAACACCACCACCTGCGTCACCAAGCATCTCAACCATGTCACACGGCAGCGTTCAGATCTCCATCTCACAAACATTTGAGAGAAAGCGTAAATTCCCACCTAGCCACCCTCGATCCCTGGCCCTGAATGCCAGCATTTCTAAACTACTGGCCTATGAAATGCTGTCATTTAGGCTGGTGGACACAGACAGCTTCAAACAGCTCATGTCGCTTGCTGTCCCACAGTATGTTGTTCCCAGCCGCCACTACTTCTCCAAGAGAGCCGTGCCTTCCGTGCACAAACAAGTGTCCGATAAAATCAAGTGTGCACTGCGCAACGCCATCTGTGGCAAGGTCCACCTAACCACAGATACGTGGACCAGTAAGCATGGCCAGGGACGCTATAACTCCCTAACTGCACACTGGGTAAATGTAGTGGCGGCTGGGCCCCAGGCGGAGAGCTGTTTGGCGCACGTCCTTCCGCCGCCAAGGATCGCAGGGCAACATTCTTTGCCTCCTGTCTCCTCCTCCTCCTACTCAGTTTCCTCCTCCTCTTCTTCCACCTGCTCATCCAGTCAGCCACACACCTTCACCACCAACTTCAGCACAGCCCGGGGTAAACGTCAGCAGGCCGTTCTGAAACTCATATGTTTGGGGGACAGGCCCCACACCGCACAGGAGTTGTGGCGGGGTATAGAACAACAGACCGACAAGTGGTTGCTGCCGGTGAGCCTCAAGCCCGGCCTGGTGTGCGATAATGGGCGAAATCTCGTTGCAGCTTTGGGACTAGCCGGTTTGATGCACATCCCTTGCCTGGCTCATGTGCTGAATTTGGTGGTGCAGAAGTACATTCGCAACTACCCCGACATGTCAGAGCTGCTGCATAAAGTGCGGGCCGTCTGTTCGCGCTTCCCGCGTTCACACCCTGCCGCTGCTCGCCTGTCTGCGCTACAGCGTAACTTCGGCCTTCCCGGTCACCGCCTCATATGCGACGTGCCCACCAGGTGGAACTCCACCTTGCACATGCTGGACAGACTGTGCGAGCAGCAGCAGGCCATAGTGTAATTTCAGCTGCAGCACGCACGGGTCAGTCGCACTGCGGAACAGCACCACTTCATCACCAATGACTGGGCCTCCATGCGAGACCTGTGTGCCCTGTTGCGCTGTTTCGAGTACTCCACCAACATGGCCAGTGGCGATGACGCCGTTATCAGCATTACAATACCACTTCTATGTCTCCTTGAGAAAACACTTAGGGCGATGATGGAAGAGGAGGTGGCCCAGGAGGAAGAGGAGGAATAGGGGTCATTTTTAGCACTTTCAGGCCAGTCTCTTCGAAGTGACTCAGAGGGAGGTTTTTTGCAACAGCAGAGGCCAGGTACAAATGTGGCCAGACAGGGCCCACTACTGGAGGACGAGGAGGATGAGGAGGAGGTGGAGGAGGATGAGGATGAAGCATGTTCACAGCGGGCTGGCACCCAACGCAGCTCGGGCCCATCACTGGTGCGTGGCTGGGGGGAAACACAGGACGATGACGATACGCCTCCCACAGAGGACAGCTTGTCCTTACCTCTGGGCAGCCTGGCACACATGAGCGACTACATGCTGCAGTGCCTGCGCAATGACAGCAGAGTTGCCCACATTTTAACGTGTGCGGACTACTGGGTTGCCACCCTGCTGGATCCATGGTACAAAGACAATGTGCCCACCTTACTTCCTGCACTGGAGCGTGATAGGAAGATGCGCGAGTACAAGCGCACGTTGGTAGATGCGCTACTGAGAGCATTCCCAAATGTCACAGGGGAACCAGTGGAAGCCCAAGGCGAAGGCAGAGGAGGAGCAAGAGGTCGCCAACGCAGCTATGTCACGGCCAGCTCCTCTGAGGGCAGGGTTAGCATGGCAGAGATGTGGAAAATAATCAATAGAATGGAGTGGCTCACTGCTGATTGTGGGTGGTAAGGTGCTGCAAACTCAGATTGAGGACACCCAACCTCAATTAATGAAGTTAAATAAAAGGCAAATTGGAAGAGCGAGCACTCACACTATGGCATCTGCTAATATTTATTAGAATAAAATAAGATAAAAGTAGTTCTGTCTATTGGCTAAAATAGACTAGCACATGAAAACATATAATATCATAGAATAAAATGTATAAGATTTGATCAAATCAAGGCTAAAATACAAGCAATAATAATATACAATAGACCGCAACAATATAAGCAATAGAAATATGCAATGGACCGCAACAAATTAGCAGCAAGTAGCAACAAAATAACTTCTGATGAATGGAAACAATTGATGGTATAATAGTAGCCAGTGGTGTGCGCCACCAATAGAGACTGTATCTATTATGGTGCAATGTGCTATTGAATAAAGATATAAATATAAAGATAAAAATATAAAGTGCCCAAAGTGTAAAAATAATGATGGTGTCACTCAGTCCTGGAATCCAAATCAGATGAAAGTGTCTCGATAATAGTAAAGAAATAATGAAAAAAGTTTTTTTCTGTGAAACTTTGTGTCACTGTGATTTAACCAGTGATAAAAACCACATAAATAAGTGTAAAAACAGCCTCTTTTGCGGCTATAAAGGATTATCACACCACTTGAATTGTCCCGTTTTATCAACTCATCCACACAGGATGATGAATAAGCGCTGCTTGAAGGGCTCGTGGTTTTTTTAGACAAGATCCCAATCAGCAGTCCATATCGGACAGTCGAGCTGAATACGTGGATTATATAGAGTCCTTGAATAGGAGAAAATTCTTACCTCCTTCCACGTTTGGTTCAGGGTAAAGCTTCTGGCTATATGCCGATAGTACTCTGGAGACGCCAATACGGCCTCGTTGTTCGTGTTGTACACTGCTCTCACCTGGATCTCGCGGTGATACAAGCAGGATTTCCGTCCGGTAAGCCGAATCACTTGGCTCAATTTAATCAGTTGATTATATCCAGAATGTTCCGATTTAGTATATCCCAAATGTGGAGTCTAGCATGGCCATGCAAAAACTGGTTGTAGTGGAGGTTTTACCAGAGAGTCCAATGTCCCAGACGCGTTTCGGGATGATTCCACATCCCTTCCTCAGTGGTCATATCCGGCACTCCCCACCTCCTCCCTTTTATATCATTTCAAGATCAAATCCAAAATGTGGTGACAAAATCCAGAATTCTAAGATTTTTCAATTTTTCACCTCTTGCGGTTCTGATGCGGTTTTGTTGCGGTTTTACCGCCATCAGTGCGTTTTTTCTCTTTTTCAATAGTACACATTGCGATTTCATACTATGTCTAATATGAGCTGTACCTCACATTATAATATAGTTTTTATTGCATTTCTCCATTAATAATGCGTTTTTTCATTTACAGTTGCTTCCATTGTGCTCATATACTGAATATAATATAAAAAATAGTAATAAACCACAAATATAATTTAATTTATCTATCTAAGATGATAAAAATTGGAAGTTAGTCATAACTAGCAGCAGAAATTCCTCTAAAAATAGCAGCACAAATTTGTATGAATAAAATAACGATGCCAAAAAATCACAGCCAACATGATAGAATACAATTGGTATATTGACATTCATTTTCTAATAATTCGTGTGTTGACATAGATTTTCTAATAATTCTAGAATTAGACGAGCTGGGTCAGAATCCCAAACCAGAGAGCGGGTCCCAGTGCCTGATATCGGCCAAACATGGGATCCGCCATCGGGGATGGGACGCCGACCCTACAAAAACCCGAATATTTCCATGTCTGAGTTCAATCCAAATGGTAGAATGGATCCAAACTCATAAATCTGTCTGGATTCTGCTCTAGACATTTTCTGAATAAAATCTCCTCCTCTCCAATGTTGGTCTATTTTCTCTAATCCCATAAATTTTGAGTCTACTGGATTACTATTGTGTGCCTCTTTATAATGTTTTGATAAAGTGTGTTTATCATCACCTTTTTTGATATTTGCGATATGTTCATTAATCCTAGTTTTTAAAGTGCGTTTAGTCCGGCCTATGTATTGGCGATTGCATGGACATTGGATTAAGTATATCACTCCAGATGTATTGCATGAGATACAGTCTTCAATATTCCATATATAATTGTTTTGAGTTGACCGTACCTCTACAGTTTTCCGTGATAAGTTGTTAAATTTACAACCTATACATCTGCCACATTTATAGAATCCTTTCATATTTAAAAAGGAACCCAGAGTACTTGTTTTTTTAATTTTATTTGGGACAGACGGTGCTACTTTTAGACCCAAATTACTGGCTTTCGTAAAAGTAATCTTTGGTACATGGGGTAGGAGATGTCCAATTGTTTTGTCACTGAGCAAATATGGCCAGTGTAGTCCTATCATTTTTTGAATTTTTTTGTAATTGGCATTAAAAGGGAGTATAAATCTGATGTCACAAAGATCATTATCACCTCTCCCCTGTGATTTTTCTTTTTCTTTAAAGAAGGATTTCCTATCTAGCTGTCTTACAGTGTTTAGAGCTTCATCAATTGGTCCTATGGGATAATGTTTGTCTACAAAATAAGATTTCATTTTTGTAGCTTCCTCCTCAAATTTCTCTTCCTCGGTACAATTACGTTTAATCCTTCGGAATTGTCCAGTGGGAATATTAAGTAGCCACCTCGGAAGGTGACAACTAGAAAATGGGATGAAGTTGTTGGTCGCTGTGGATTTTTGAAACGTACTACATTTGTACTTATCTTCCTGTGTCTCAATCAATATGTCTAAATACTCAGTCTTATTCTTAATACTTGAAGTAAAGACTAGACCTCTATCATTGGTGTTGAGATATATCAAGAATTCTTCCAATTGTGGAATTCCCTCTCTCCAAATAAAAATGACATCGTCGATATAACGCCGCCATAGGACCAGGTCCGCACCCAGCCTGTGGTCGATGGCAGATGACTCCCATTCGGCCAAAAACAGGTTCGCATAGCTGGGGGCGAACCTGGTACCCATGGCGGTGCCCCGCTGTTGTAAATAATAATCTTCCTCAAAATAAAAATAATTGTGCTGCAGAATGTACTCGATTCCTTCCAATATAAAATTAATCTGGAGATTTTCCAAAGAAGCGTCCTTGGTCAATTGCTTCTTTATTGCATCAAGTCCCTGTGTATGGTCGATCACCGTATACAGGGACTGAATGTCCAATGTGCCCATGATCCACCCAGGCTCTACCTTCAAATCTTCCAAAATTCCAATAATATGTGTAAAGCTCATATTAGACATAGTATGAAATCGCAATGTGTACTATTGAAAAAGAGAAAAAACGCACTGATGGCGGTAAAACCGCAACAAAACCGCATCAGAACCGCAAGAGGTGAAAAATTGAAAAATCTTAGAATTCTGGATTTTGTCACCACATTTTGGATTTGATCTTGAAATGATATAAAAGGGAGGAGGTGGGGAGTGCCGGATATGACCACTGAGGAAGGGATGTGGAATCATCCCGAAACGCGTCTGGGACATTGGACTCTCTGGTAAAACCTCCACTACAACCAGTTTTTGCATGGCCATGCTAGACTCCACATTTGGGATATACTAAATCGGAACATTCTGGATATAATCAACTGATTAAATTGAGCCAAGTGATTCGGCTTACCGGACGGAAATCCTGCTTGTATCACCGCGAGATCCAGGTGAGAGCAGTGTACAACACGAACAACGAGGCCGTATTGGCGTCTCCAGAGTACTATCGGCATATAGCCAGAAGCTTTACCCTGAACCAAACGTGGAAGGAGGTAAGAATTTTCTCCTATTCAAGGACTCTATATAATCCACGTATTCAGCTCGACTGTCCGATATGGACTGCTGATTGGGATCTTGTCTAAAAAAACCACGAGCCCTTCAAGCAGCGCTTATTCATCATCCTGTGTGGATGAGTTGATAAAACGGGACAATTTAAGTGGTGTGATAATCCTTTATAGCCGCAAAAGAGGCTGTTTTTACACTTATTTATGTGGTTTTTATCACTGGTTAAATCACAGTGACACAAAGTTTCACAGAAAAAAACTTTTTTCATTATTTCTTTACTATTATCGAGACACTTTCATCTGATTTGGATTCCAGGACTGAGTGACACCATCATTATTTTTACACTTTGGGCACTTTATATTTTTATCTTTATATTTATATCTTTATTCAATAGCACATTGCACCATAATAGATACAGTCTCTATTGGTGGCGCACACCACTGGCTACTATTATACCATCAATTGTTTCCATTCATCAGAAGTTATTTTGTTGCTACTTGCTGCTAATTTGTTGCGGTCCATTGCATATTTCTATTGCTTATATTGTTGCGGTCTATTGTATATTATTATTGCTTGTATTTTAGCCTTGATTTGATCAAATCTTATACATTTTATTCTATGATATTATATGTTTTCATGTGCTAGTCTATTTTAGCCAATAGACAGAACTACTTTTATCTTATTTTATTCTAATAAATATTAGCAGATGCCATAGTGTGAGTGCTCGCTCTTCCAATTTGCCTTTTAAGAGATGTGGAAAAGTTTTGTCACCACGCCACAGCTAACTGCACCACCACCTGATACGGAACGTGTTAGCAGGAGGCAACATTTCACTAACATGGTGGAACAGTACCTGTGCACACCCCTCCACGTACTGACTGATGGTTCGGCTCCATTCAACTTCTGGGTCTCCAAATTGTCCACGTGGCCAGAGCTAGCCTTTTATGCCTTGGAGGTGCTGGCCTGCCCGGCGGCCAGCGTTTTGTCTGAACGTGTATTCAGCATGGCAGGGGGCGTCATTACAGACAAACGCAGCCGCCTGTCTACAGCCAATGTGGACAAGCTGACGTTCATAAAAATGAACCAGGCATGGATCCCACAGGACCTGTCCATCCCTTGTGCAGCTTAGACATTAACTACCTCCCCTTAACCATATATTATTGTACTCCAGGGCACTTCCTCATTCAATCCTATTTTTATTTTCATTTTACCATTATATTGCGGGGCAACCCAAAGTTGAATGTACCTCTCCTCTGTCTGGGTGCCGGGGCCTAAATATGTGACAGTGGCCTGTTCAAGTGGTGGGTGACGTGAAGCCTGATTCTCTGCTATGACATGAAGACTGATTCTGTGCTGACATGAAGCCAGATTCTCTTTTACGGGACCTCTCTCCTCTGTCTGGGTGCCGGGGCCTAAATATGTGACAGTGGCCTGTTCCAGTGGTGGGTGACGTGAAGCCTGATTCTCTGCTATGACATGAAGACTGATTCTGTGCTGACATGAAGCCAGATTCTCTTTTACGGGACCTCTCTCCTCTGTCTGGGTGCCGGGGCCTAAATATGTGATAGTGGCCTGTTCCAGTTGTGGATGACGTGAAGCCTGATTCTCTGCTATAACATGAAGACTGATTCTGTGCTGACATGAAGCCAGATTCTCTGTTACGGGACCTCTCTCCTCTGTCTGGGTGCCGGGGCCTAAATATGTGACAGTGGCCTGTTCCAGTGGTGGATGACGTGAAGCCTGATTCTCTGCTATAACATGAAGACTGATTCTGTGCTGACATAAAGCCAGATTCTCTGTTACGGGACCTCTCTCCTCTGCCTGGCTGCCTGGGCCTAAATATGTTACAGTTGCCTGTTCCAGTGGTGGGTGACGTGAAGCCTGATTCTCTGCTATGACATGAAGACTGATTCTGTGCTGACATGAAGCCAGATTCTCTGTTACGGGACCTCTCTCCTCTGCCTGGGTGCCGGGGCCTAAATATGTGACAGTGGCTTTTTCCAGTGGTGGGTGACGTGAAGCCTGATTCTCTGCTATGACATGAAGACTGATTCTGTGCTGACATGAAGCCAGATTCTCTGTTACGGGACCTCTCTCCTCTGTCTGGGTGCCGGGGCCTAAATATGTGACAGTGGCCTGTTCCAGTGGTGGGTGACGTGAAGCCTTATTCTCTGCTATAACATGAAGTCTGATTCTGTGCTGACATGAAGCCAGATTCTCTGTTACGTGACCTATCTCCTCTGCCTGGCTGCCTGGGCCTAAATATGTGACAGTGGCCTGTTCCAGTGGTGGGTGACGTGAAGCCTTATTCTCTGCTATAACATGAAGTCTGATTCTGTGCTGACATGAAGCCAGATTATCTGTTACGGGACCTCTCTCCTCTGTCTGGGTGCCGGGGCCTAAATATGTGACAGTGGCCTGTTCCAGTGGTGGGTGACGTGAAGCCTTATTCTCTGCTATAACATGAAGTCTGATTCTGTGCTGATATGAAGCCAGATTCTCTGTTACGGGACCTCTCTCCTCTGCCTGGCTGCCTGGGCCTAAATATGTGACAGTGGCCTCTTCCAGTGGTGGGTGACGTGAAGCCTGATTCTCTGCTATGACATGAAGACTGATTCTGTGCTGACATGAAGCCAGATTCTCTGTTACGGGACCTCTCTCCTCTGTCTGGGTGCCGGGGCCTAAATATGTGACAGTGGCCTGTTCCAGTGGTGGGTGACGTGAAGCCTGATTCTCTGCTATGACATGAAGACTGATTCTCTGCTGATATGAAGCCAGATTCTCTGTTACGGGACCTCTCTCCTCTGTCTGGGTGCCAGGGCCTAAATGCTTGACAGTGGCCTCTTCCAGTGGTGGGTGACGTGAAGCCTGATTCTCTGCTATGACATGAAGACTGATTCTGTGCTGACATGAAGCCAGATTCTCTGTTACGGGACCTCTCTCCTCTGTCTGGGTGCCGGGGCCTAAATATGTGACAGTGGCCTGTTCCAGTGGTGGGTGACGTGAAGCCTGATTCTCTGCTATGACATGAAGACTGATTCTGTGCTGACATGAAGCCAGATTCTCTGTTACGGGACCTCTCTCCTCTGTCTGGGTGCCAGGGCCTAAATGTGTGACAGTGGCCTGTTCCAGTGGTGGGTGACGTGAAGCCTGATTCTCTGCTATGACATGAAGACTAATTCTGTGCTGACATGAAGCCAGATTCTCTGTTACGGGACCTCTCTCCTCTGTCTGGGTGCCGGGGCCTGAATATGTGACAGTGGCCTGTTCCAGTGGTGGTCGACGTGAAGCCTAATTCTCTGCTATGACATGAGGACTAATTCTGTGCTGATATGAAGCCAGATTCTCTGTTACGGGACCTCTCTCCTCTGTCTGGGTGTCGGGGCCTAAATATGTGACAGTGGCCTGTTCCAGTGGTGGGTGACATGAAGCCTGATTCTCTGCTATGACATGAAGACTGATTCTCTGCTGACATGAAGCCAGATTCTCTGCTATGGCATGAAGAGACTGATTCTTTGCTGATGTGAAGCCAGATTCTCTGCTATGGGACCTCTGTCCAATTGATATTGGTTCTTTTTTTTTTTTTTTTTTAAATTCATTTCCCTATCCACATTTGTTTGCAGGGGATTTACCTACATGTTGCTGCCTTTTGCAGCCCTCTAGCTCTTTCCTGGGCTGTTTTACAGCCTTTTTAGTGCCGAAAAGTTCGGGTCCCCATTTACTTCAATGGGGTTCGGGTTCGGGACAAAGTTCGGGTCGGGTTCGGATTCCGAACCCGAACATTTCCGGGAAGTTCGGCCGAACTTCTCGAACCCGAACATCCAGGTGTTCGCTCAACTCTAATAGGGAGGAATCATTTCACAATATTTATGTAGAACAGGGTTCAGTAGGGGAGGTGACAGCCTGGGTAATAGGAACAATCCTATTACACCTTGCTGCACTGACTGCGGATCCAAATTGCCCTTATACAGCTCTGTAATTCCAGCAAACCGTTCTTATTAGGCTGCAAGTGCTGTTTGATACAGCCATTAACAGGGTTTATTACAAGGAAATATTTCTACGTCTTATTAGCCCTTGTGCGGTGCAGTTATATGTTCTAAAGCCTTTTTTGGCTTGTATTAGTGGTAAAAAAAAGGCTTATTAGTAGAGTTGAGCAAACCCGAACCCCATTGAAGTCAATGGGGACCCGAACTTTTCGGCACTAAAAAGGCTGTAAAACAGCCCGGGAAAGGGCTAGAGGGCTGCAAAAGGCAGCAAAATGTAGTTAAATCCCCTGCAAACAAATGTGGATAGGGAAATGAATAAAAATAAAAATAAAATAAATAAAAATTAACCAATATCAATTGGAGAGAGGTCCCATAGCAGAGAATCAGGCTTCATGTCAGCAGAGAATCAGTCTTCATGTCATAGCAGAGAATCAGGCTTCACGTCACCCACCACTGTAACAGTCCATTGTCAAAAATTTAGGCCCCGGCACCCAGGCAGAGGAGAGAGGTCCCATAACATAGAATCTGGCTTCATGTCAGCAGAGAATCAGTCTTCATGTCATAGCAGAGAATCAGGCTTCACGTCACCCAACACTGGAACAGTCCATTGTCAGATATTTAGGCCCAGGCACCCAGGCAGAGGAGAGACGTCCCAGAACAGAGATTCAGGCTTCATGTCTGCAGTGAATCAGTCTTCATGTCATAGCAGAGAATCATGCTTCACGTCACCCACCACTGGAACAGTCCATTGTCAGATATTTAGGCCCCGGCACCCAGGCAGAGGAGAGAGGTCCCATAACAGAGATTCAGGCTTCATGTCAGCGACTCAGCAGAGAATCAGTCTTCATGTCATAGCAGAGAATCATGCTTCATGTCACCCAACACTGGAACAGGCCACTGTCAGATATTTTTAGGCCCCGGCACCCAGACAGAGGAGAGGTTCATTCAACTTTGGGTTGCCCCGCAATATAATGGTAAAATGAAAATAAAAATAGGATTGAATGAGGAAGTGCCCTGGAGTACAATAATATATGGTTAAGGGGACGTAGTTAATGTCTAATCTGCACAAGGGATGGACAGGTCCTGTGGGATCCATGCCTGGTTCATTTTTATGAACGTCAGCTTGTCCACATTGGCTGTAGACAGGCGGCTGCGTTTGTCTGTAATGACGCCCCCTGCCGTGCTGAATACACGTTCAGACAAAACGCTGGCCGCCGGGCAGGCCAGCACCTCCAAGGCATAAAAGGCTAGCTCTGGGCACGTGGACAATTTGGAGACCCAGAAGTTGAATGGGGCCGAACCATCAGTCAGTACGTGGAGGGGTGTGCACAGGTACTGTTCCACCATGTTAGTGAAATGTTGCCTCCTGCTAACACGTTCCGTATCAGGTGGTGGTGCAGTTAGCTGTGGCGTGGTGACAAAACTTTTCCACATCACTGCCATGCTAACCCTGCCCTCAGAGGAGCTGGCCATGACACAGCTGCGTTGGCGACCTCTTGCTCCTCCTCTGCCTTCGCCTTGGGCTTCCACTTGTTCCCCTGTGACATTTGGGAATGCTCTCAGTAGCGCATCTACCAACGTGCGCTTGTACTCGCGCATCTTCCTATCACGCTCCAGTGCAGGAAGTAAGGTGGGCACATTGTCTTTGTACCATGGATCCAGCAGGGTGGCAACCCAGTAGTCCGCACACGTTAAAATGTGGGCAACTCTGCTGTCGTTGCGCAGGCACTGCAGCATGTAGTCGCTCATGTGTGCCAGGCTGCCCAGAGGTAAGGACAAGCTGTCCTCTGTGGGAGGCGTATCGTCATCGTCCTGTGTTTCCCCCCAGTCACGCACCAGTAATGGGCCCGAGCTGCGTTGGGTGCCAGCCCGCATGCTTCATCCTCATCCTCCTCCACCTCCTCCTCATCCTCGTCCTCCTCGTCCTCCATTAGTGGGCCCTGTCTGGCCACATTTGTACCTGGCCTCTGCTGTTGCAAAAAATCTCCCTCTGAGTCACTTCGAAGAGCCTGGCCTGAAAGTGCTAAAAATGACCCCTCTTCCTCCTCCTCCTGGGCCACCTCCTCTTCCATCATCGCCCTAAGTGTTTTCTCAAGGAGACATAGAAGTGGTATTGTAACGCTGATAAAGGCGTCATCGCCACTGGCCATGTTGATGGAGTACTCGAAACAGCGCAGCAGGGCACACAGGTCTCGCATGGAGGCCCAGTCATTGGTGGTGAAGTGGTGCTGTTCCGCAGTGCGACTGACCCGTGCGTGCTGCAGCTGAAACTCCACTATGGCCTGCTGCTGCTCGCACAGTCTGTCCAGCATGTGCAAGGTGGAGTTCCACCTGGTGGGCACGTCGCATATGAGGCGGTGAGCGGGAAGGCCGAAGTTACGGTGTAGCGCAGACAGGCGAGCAGCGGCAGGATGTGAACGCCGGAAGCGCGAACAGACGGCCCGCCCTTTATGCAGCAGCTCTGACATGTCGGGGTAGTTGCGAATGAACTTCTGCACCACCAAATTCAGCACATGAGCCAGGCAAGGGATGTGCGTCAAACCGGCTAGTCTCAGAGCTGCAACGAGATTTCGCCTATTATCGCACACCACCAGGCCGGGCTTGAGGCTCACCGGTAGCAACCACTCGTCGGTCTGTTGTTCTATACCCCGCCACAACTCCTGTGCGGTGTGGGGCCTGTCCCCTAAACATATGAGTTTCAGAATTGCCTGCTGACGTTTACCCCGGGCTGTGCTGAAGTTGGTGGTGAAGGTGTGTGGCTGACTGGATGAGCAGGTGGAAGAAGAGGAGGAGGAAGCTGAGTAGGAGGAGGAGGAGACAGGAGGCAAAGAATGTTGCCCTGCGATCCTTGGCGGCGGAAGGACGTGCGCCAAACAGCTCTCCGCCTGGGGCCCAGCCGCCACTACATTTACCCAGTGTGCAGTTAGGGAGATATAGCGTCCCTGGCCGTGCTTACTGGTCCACGTATCTGTGGTTAGGTGGACCTTGCCACAGATGGCGTTGCGCAGTGCACACTTGATTTTATCGGATACTTGGTTGTGCACGGAAGGCACGGCTCTCTTGGAGAAGTAGTGGCGGCTGGGAACAACATACTGTGGGACAGCAAGCGACATGAGCTGTTTGAAGCTGTCCACCAGCCTAAATGACAGCATTTCATAGGCCAGTAGTTTAGAAATGCTGGCATTCAGGGCCAGGGATCGAGGGTGGCTAGGTGGGAATTTACGCTTTCTCTCAAATGTTTGTGAGATGGAGATCTGAACGCTGCCGTGTGACATGGTTGAGATGCTTGGTGACACAGGTGGTGGTGTTGGTGGTACATCCCATGTTTGCTGGGCGGCAGGTGCCAACGTTCCTCCAGAGGCGGAGGAAGAGGCCGAGGCGGCGGCAGCAGCAGAAGAGGCCGAGACCGCAGCAGCAGAAGAGGTAACAGGGGGAGCCTGAGTGACTTCCTTGTTTTTAAGGTGTTTACTCCACTGCAGTTCATTTGTGTTTACTCCACATGCAGGTGCCTGGTCATGCAGGTTGTGCTAAGGTTCAGAACGTTAATGCCTCGCTTCAGGCTCTGATGGCACAGCGTGCAAACCACTCGGGTCTTGTCGTCAGCACATTGTTTGAAGAAGTGCCATGCCAGGGAACTCCTTGAAGCTGCCTTTGGGGTGCTCGGTCCCAGATGGCGGCGGTCAGTAGCAGGCGGAGTCTCTTGGCGGCGGGTGTTCTGATTTTGCCAACTGCTCCCTCTTTTGCTACGCTGTTGGCTCAGTCTCACCACTGCCTCTTCCTCCGAACTGTGAAAGTCAGTGGCACGACCTTCATTCCATGTGGGGTCTAGGACCTCATCGTCCCCTGCATCGTCTTCCACCCAGTCTTGATCCCTGACCTCCTGTTCAGTCTGCACACTGCAGAAAGACGCAGCAGTTGGCACCTGTGTTTCGTCATCATCAGAGACGTGCTGAGGTGGTATTCCCATGTCCTCATCATCAGGAAACATAAGTGGTTGTACGTCAGTGCATTCTATGTCTTCCACCTCTGGGGAAGGGCTAGGTGGATGCCCTTGGGAAACCCTGCCAGCAGAGTCTTCAAACAGCATAAGAGACTGCTGCATAACTTGAGGCTCATACAGTTTCCCTGGTATGCATGGGGTGACAGACTGATGGGCTTGGTTGTCAGGCGCCATCTGTGCGCTTTCTGCAGAAGACTGGGTGGGAGATAATGGGAATGTGCTGGATACACTGTCAGCCACCCAATTGACTAATGCCTGTACCTGCTCAGGCCTTACCATCCTTAGAACGGCATTGGGCCCCACCAAATATCGCTGTAAATTCTGGCGGCTACTGGGACCTGAGGTAGTTGGTACACTAGGACGTGTGGCTGTGGCAGAACGGCCACGTCCTCTCCCAGCACCAGAGGGTCCACTAACACCACCACGACCATGTCTGCGTCCCTTACTAGATATTTTCCTCATTGTTACCGTTCATCACAATAAGAAAAATATTATTTGGCCAAATGTATTGAATTCAAATTCAGGCCTTTTTTTACAGACACCTAACACTATATGGCTATCTATTTAGGTACCGTATTACACTAATACAGGCACAGCAGTAATGACAGATTTAGCTGAATATAAATTTGAGGCCTATTATTTGGGCGCTGGGTGACAGGTATACGTTTACAGACAGAATTAGACGTGGAAATGCACAGTAGCGTGTGTGTGAAGTAATTGAGAATGACCCTATCAGCACCTTGAATCTAATATACCCTTTTAGGGATAGATTTAAAGTAGGCCTGATACAGCAGAAACCACTAATTTAGGAAATTGCTAAGTTGGGAATTGTATTTCAACCCAGAACAAAAACTGCGCTTTGGCGGACACAAAATAACTTGACCAGCTACAGCAATAACCACAGATTTAGCCGAATATAAATTTGAGGCCTATTATTTAGGCGCTGGGTGACAGGTATACGTTTACGGACAGAATTAGACTTGGATATGCACAGTAGCGTGTGTGTGAAGTTATTGAGAATGACCCTATCAGCACCTTGAATCTAATATACCCTTTTATGGATAGATTTAAAGTAGGCCTGATACAGCAGAAACCACTAATTTAGGAAATTGCTAGGTTTGGAATTGTATTTCAACTCAGAACAAAAACTGTGCTTTTACAGACACAAAATAACTTGACCAGCTACAGCAATAACCACAAATTTAGCTGAATATAAATTTGAGGCCTATTATTTAGGCGCTGGGTGACAGGTATACGTTTACGGACAGAATTAGACTTGGATATGCACAGTAGCGTGTGTGTGAAGTTATTGAGAATGACCCTATCAGCACCTTGAATCTAATATACCCTTTTAGGGATAGATTTAAAGTAGGCCTAATACAGCAGAAACCACTAATTTAGGAAATTGCTAAGTTGGGAATTGTATTTCAACCCAGAACAAAAACTGTGCTTTGACGAACACAAAATAACTTGACCAGCTACAGCAATAACCACAGATTTAGCTGAATATAAATTTGAGGCCTATTATTTAGGCGCTGGGTGACAGGTATACGTTTACGGACCGAATTAGACTTGGATATGCACAGTAGCGTGTGTGTGAAGTTATTGAGAATGACCCTATCAGCACCTTGAATCTAATATACCCTTTTATGGATAGATTTAAAGTAGGCCTGATACAGCAGAAACCACTAATTTAGGAAATTGCTAGGTTTGGAATTGTATTTCAACTCAGAACAAAAACTGTGCTTTTACAGACACAAAATAACTTGACCAGCTACAGCAATAACCACAAATTTAGCTGAATATAAATTTGAGGCCTATTATTTAGGCGCTGGGTGACAGGTATACGTTTACGGACAGAATTAGACTTGGATATGCACAGTAGCGTGTGTGTGAAGTTATTGAGAATGACCCTATCAGCACCTTGAATCTAATATACCCTTTTATGGATAGATTTAAAGTAGGCCTGATACAGCAGAAACCACTAATTTAGGAAATTGCTAAGTTGGGAATTGTATTTCAACCAGAACAAAAATATATCCTTTGCCAGACAGCAGACAGTATTACAATTGGCTGGCCACAGCTGAAACACCAGATTTAGGGTACTGCTATTTTGGCAATTGTATTTCACCCCTCGATAAAATAGCAAGCACAGCCAAGCCCCTGATGTAGGATATAGCAAAAAAATAACCACACTATTGATGGTTAAATGGACTTGGTGGCAGCTTGCCCCTGATGTAGGATATAGCCAAAAAATAACCACACTATTGATGGTTAAATGGACTTGGTGACAGCTTGCCCCTGATGTAGGATATAGCAAAAAAAGAACCACACTATTGATGGTTAAATGGTCTTGGTGGCAGCTTGCCCCTGATGTAGGATATAGCAAAAAAATAACCACACTATTGATGGTTAAATGGACTTGGTGGCAGCTTGCCCCTGATGTTGTATATAGCCAAAAAATAACCACACTATTGATGGTTAAATGGACTTGGTGGCAGCTTGCCCCTGATGTAGGATATAGCAAAAAAAATAACCACACTATTGATGGTTAAATGGACTTGGTGGCAGCTTGCCCCTGATGTTGTATATAGCCAAAAAATAACCACACTATTGATGGTTAAATGGACTTGGTGGCAGCTTGCCCCTGATGTAGGATATAGCAAAAAAATAACCACACTATTGATGGTTAAATGGACTTGGTGGCAGCTTGTGCTGGCGCACCACAAGAGACAAGATGGCCGCCGATCACCCCAAAAAAAAAAAGAAAGTGACTGAAAAACGCTCTGGGCAGCCTAAAAACAGTGAGCAATTAAAATACAAGACCCCACTGTTAAAAGGCAGCAGAGCTAACCATTGAGTCCAAGTGCTAACCTGCCAGGGTAATATCTGCAGAACTCATTCTCGACCTGGTTTCTAAAGGTTCTATCTAAAGCTGTATAGTGGCTTAATTTCTTAACTTTAGAACAAGACCTAGCTCTCATCTTTAGCTGCGATACAGCCTGAGATAGAGCTATTAGTAGCTGCTGCCCCTTTTCTTTGAACTATAAGACACAGGGACATTCTACCAATATTTTCTCTTGGTGAAATGTGTCTCCTTGTCCAAGAAATATGGAAATGATCAAAATCTCAAAAGTTCTAAGGAGTAAAACAAAATATACAAACCGGATTCCAAAAAAGTTGGGACACTATACAAATCGTGAATAAAAACTGAATGCAATGATGTGGAGGTGCCAACTTCTAATATTTTATTCAAAATAGAACATAAATCACGGAACAAAAGTTTAAACTGAGAAAATGTACCATTTTAAGGGAAAAATATGTTGAATCAGAATTTCATGGTGTCAACAAATCCCCAAAAAGTTGGGACAAGGCCATTTTCACCACTGTGTGGCATCTCCCCTTCTTCTTACAACACTCAACAGACGTCTGGGGACCGAGGAGACCAGTTTCTCAGGTTTAGAAATAGGAATGCTCTCCCATTCTTGTCTAATACAGGCCTCTAACTGTTCAATCGTCTTGGGCCTTCTTTGTTGCACCTTCCTCTTTATGATGCGCCAAATGTTCTCTATAGGTGAAAGATCTGGACTGCAGACTGGCCATTTCAGTACCTGGATCCTTCTCCTACGCAGCCATGATGTTGTGATTGATGCAGAATGTGGTCGGGCATTATCTTGTTGAAAAATGCAGGGTCTTCCCTGAAAGAGATGACGTCTGGATGAGAGCATATGTTGTTCTAGAACCTGAATATATTTTTCTGCATTGATGGTGCCTTTCCAGACATGCAAGCTGCCCATGCCACACGCATTCATGCAACCCCATACCATCAGAGATGCAGGCTTCTGAACTGAGCGTTGATAACAACTTGGGTTGTCCTTGTCCTCTTTGGTCCGGATGACATGGCGTCCCAGATTTCCAAAAAGAACTTTGAATCGTGACTCGTCTGACCACAGAACAGTCTTCCATTTTGCCACACTCCATTTTAAATGATCCCTGGCCCAGTGAAAACGCCTGAGCTTGTGCTTAGAAATGGCTTCTTCTTTGCTCTGTAGAGTTTCAGCTGGCAACGGCGGATGGCACGGTGGATTGTGTTCACTGACAATGGTTTCTGGAAGTATTCCTGAGCCCATTCTGTGATTTCCTTTACACTAGCATTCCTGTTTGTGGTGCAGTGTCGTTTAAGGGCCCGGAGATCATGGGCATCCAGTATGGTTTTACGGCCTTGACCCTTACGCACAGAGATTGTTCCAGATTCTCTGAATCTTCGGATGATGTTATGCACAGTTGATGATGATAGATGCAAACTCTTTGCAATTTTTCGCTGGGTAACACCTTTCTGATATTGCTCCACTATCTTTCTGAGCAACATTGTGGGAATTGGTGATCCTCTACCCATCTTGGCTTCTGAGAGACACTGCTACTCTGAGAAGCTCTTTTTTTACCCAATCATGTTGCCAATTGACCTAATTAGTGTTAATTGGTCTTCCAGCTCTTCGTTATGCTCAAATTTACTTTTTCCAGCCTCTTATTGCTACTTGTCCCAACTTTTTGGGGATTTGTTGACACCGTGAAAATTGGAATCAACGTATTTTTCCTTTAAAATGATACATTTACTCAGATTAAACGTTTGATCTTTCATCTACGTTCTATTACAAATAAAATATTGACATTTGCCATCTCCACATCATTGCATTCAGTTTTTATTCACAATTTGTTTAGTGTCACAACTTTTTTGGAATCCGGTTTGTATATCAGAAAAACTAACTTTTTAGCTCGATAGAGCGTACTCGCACATGTCCTAATTATCAAGATATAATTTTGTTCTTGATGATTTCTAACTACTCCTGTTGTAATTTACCTGATTTATCAGACTCGCAATACAAATGAGTTTGCGTAATGTTGTTTTCTTGCTTCAGCCACTTACAGACTAATTGTAGTTCATTTTAGGACCTGCTCGTTTCTGCAACCACAGTAACATCATGGTATTAAATACCAATAGAATTACCGTAGGAACAGTACAGTCCAATATATATAGGGTATATATGGAAGCAAAAATAAAACATACAATGACTGAACATGTTCTTAAAATAATATACAATAAATATAGTGTAGAAGAATATACAGTACACATAAAGTGCAAGAATATACAGTACCAGAATATACAGTACATATAGAGTACCAGAATATACAGTACATATAGAGTACAAGAATATACAGTAAATATAGTGTAGAAGAATATACAGTACATATAGAGTGCAAGAATGTACAGTACATATAGAGTACCAGAATATACAGTACATGAAGGATATTTATTCATTTATTTTTATTAATCTTTATTATGCAAGAGTTACCCTCCTATGTGATTAGTATCATGACAAGAAAAGTAGTCAAAATGGCCTAAATCTTTGATATGGCATCCATGACACCAAAAAAATTAAATTCACATGAAACTTGATACACACACAGTGAAAAAGTTTTAGGCTGCAAAGTAAGAAAGCTTCCAGAAATAGAAGTGTTAATACTTTATTTTTTATCAGTTAACAAAATGTAAAGTGAATGAACAAAAGAGAAATTTAAATCCAATCAATATTTGGTTATAACCCTTTACCTTCAGCACCAGGTCTTATACATGTAGGTGAATATGCACACAGTTTTTCGAAGGAGATCGGTAGGGAAGCTGTTCCAAACATCTTGGAAAACTGCAATATCCCAGCTAGGGTAATTGTTTGGTTTATAATGCTACTGTGATGTTTTACCTATGTCATACACTGTTACACCAGCAGATGGCGTATGAGTGGCACTGGGAATGGAGCTAACCACTCTGTTCAACCCCTCTTGATGGGAGTGAGACTGGTTCTACTTCCTGCCAAGATGGAGAGCTAGCTAGGCTAGTGAGGAGACCATGAGCATGTCCATCATCTCTTGTTCCATTGGGCCTTAGGCCCAGAAAACCAGCTTGTCTGTGAGGAACACTGCTCCAGAGAGATAGGAAGGTCCAAAGGCTGAGGAAATAAATCAAAGCTATGGCTTTGCAGACACCAGAGTAACCAGCAGTCACGGCGCTGTAAAGTGAGGGGATAACAAGTTAAGACACCCACCACCAGAGTTCAGAACAGGGAAACCCAAAATCCTGCATTACGTAGGGGAGTCAGGAGAGACTTTGTCAGCTAGCATATTCTAAGTGCCATCAATTTCCTATCTAACCAGCCAACATACAGTACCTCATATTCTGGTGACGGAAACTGCACCTTGTACTTAGTATTGCTGGATGTACTGCAAGTTATTCTTTGCATTCACTAAAGAAAGCCATTTGATGTTTTCTTCCATCTGCCAGATTCCTTCACACCACCATTTTACTGCACAGAATCCCAGGGAGCAACAGCTTGAGGGAGTACACCATGACACAACAGCTCATCAGAGCCACTACCACTCTCATCCCCTGTACCGGCTCCGCAGGGGCTCGCTGCAGAACTAACCACATGTAGGTTTGCTCAAATCCTTTTGCACTTCATATAATCCCAGACAGACTTGATGATGTTCAGATGAGGTCTCCAGGATGCCTTGTGCTTCTGTACACTGACGACATTGGATGTATGCTTGGTGTCATTGTCCTGCTGCTGAATAAATGTAAACTTGAACTAACATTTCTCTTTTGTTACTTTCAGCATTTTTTCCACATCTGCCTAAAACCTCTATACAGTGCTGTACAGTACAAGGGTATAAAGTAAATGCAAGAAGGAAAGGAAAGGACCTAATGAGGTCTACCCGCTTACATTTTCATCATCAGGACAAGGAAAGTAGTCAAAATTGCTTAACTCTTCAAAGGTATGATATCCACTAATCAACCACATGAAAGGTAATACATACAGTGGCTATAAAAAGTCTACACACCCCTGTTTAAATGTCAGGTTTCTGTGCTGTAAAAAAAAATGAGACAAAGATAAATAATTTTAGAACTTTTTCCACCTTTAATGTGACCTATAAACTGTACCACTCAATTGAAAAACAAACTTAAATCTTTTAGGTGGAGGAAAAAAAAACAAAAAACAAAAAAAAAATAATGTGATTGCATAAGTGTGCACACCCTCTTGTAACTGGGGATGTAGCTGTGTTCAGAATTAAGCAATCACATTCTAAATCCTGTTAAATAGGAGTCAGCATACACCGGTCATCATTTAAAGTGCCTCTGATTAAACCCAAATAAAGTTCAGCTGCTCTAGTTGGTCTTTCTTGAAATTTTCTTAGTCGCATCCCACAGCAGAAGCCATGGTCCACAGAGAGCTTTCCAAGCATCAGAGGGATCTCATTGTTAGAAGGTATCAGTCAGGAGAAGGGGACAAAAGAATTTCCAAGGCATTAGATCTACCATGGAACACAGTGAAGACAGTCATCATCAAGTGGAGAAGATATGGCACAACAGTGACTTTACCAAGAACTGGACGTCCCTCTAAAACTAATGAAAAGACAAGAAAACTGGTCTGGGAGGCTACCAAGAGGCCTACAGCAACATTAAAGGAGCTGCATAAATATCTGGCAAGTACTGGCTGTGTGGTACGTGTGACAATAATCTCCCGTATTCTTCATATGTCTGGGCTATGGGGTAGAGTGACAAGATGAAAGCCTTTTCTTACGAAGAAAAACATCCAAGCCAGGCTACATTTTGCAAAAACACATCTGAAGTCTCCCAAAAGCATGTGGGAAAAGGTGTTATGGTCTGATGAAGCCAAGGTTGAACTTTTTGGCCACAATTCCAAAAGATATATCTGGCGCAAAAACAACACTGCACATCACCAAAAGAACACCATACCCACAGTGAAGAATGGTGGTGGCAGCATCATGCTTTGGGGATGTTTTTCTTCAGCTGGAACTGGGGCCTTAGTTAAGCTAGAGGGAATTATGAACATTTCCAAATACCAGTCAATATTGGCACAAAACCTTCAGGCTTCTGCTAAAAAGCTGAAGATGAAGAGGAACTTCATCTTTCAGCATGACAACGACCCAAAGCATACATCCAAATCAACCAAGGAATGGCTTCACCATAGAAGATTAAAGTTTCGGAATGGCCCAGCCAGAGCCCAGACCTGAATCCGATTGACAATCTGTGGGGTGATCTGAAGAGGTCTGTGCACATGAGATGCCCTTGCAATCAGATTTGGAGTGTTTTTGCCCAGAAGAGTGGGCAAATCTTGCCAAGTCAAAATGTGCCATGCTGATTTATACCCAAAAAGACTGAGTGCTGTAAAAAAATCAAAAGGTGTTTCAACAAAGTATTAGTTTAAGGATGTGCACACTTATGCAACCATATTATTTTATTTTTATATTTTTTCTTCCCTCTACCTAAAATATTTCAGTTTATTTTTCAATTGATTCATACAGTTTATAGGTCACATTAAAGGAGGAAAAAGTTCTAAATTTATTTATCTTTGTCTCATTTTTTTACATCACAGAAACCTGACATTTTAACAGGGGTGTGTAGACTTTTTATATCCACTGTATACACATAAAACACTTCTGATCATCTGCAGACCTTCCCCTCATTTTTACCAAAAAAGCTAGAAAAGAAATGTGGCAAAAATCTTTTCATATGTTTTCTCAATGCTTCATCACGGATTCCATAGATAATGGGACTGAGGAATCTTGGCAAGCAAGTAAACGCAAAAAAATTTGCAATGGGCAAAAGTTCTGATTTTTTAATCAGTAAGGACTCTGTCAATGTAGACAATAAGGAAGCCATGCTCAAGAGTAGTTGAAATGCATGGAGTATGACAGTTTTACCAGCCTTGGAAGCAGAAGATGATTGAGAGCTTATTCTATGAGCAACCAGCACAATCTTAACATAAGTGACTAGAATGACAATTCCTACCAAAATGAAGCATAAGATAAGATTGATGGACAATATAATATTCTGGATTGGGTTTACTATGAGCAGATTAGGCCTACATATAATATAACGACTGAATATATTTGTCTTTGAAGAGAGCATGACATATAGTTCAACTACATATGATATGGACAAAAAGAAACATATCATGGTGAAGGTCACATAAGCTCTATAAGCAGTGCAGAGCTCCACATGTCGTAGTGGGTGACAAATAGCCACGTATTGTTCTAGAGCCATGGCTGCCAGGTTGTAGGGGGTAACTCTAAAAGCCACTGAAGAAAGGGTGTACAAGACGTAACATAGAGGTACAGGAACATATAATTCATAGACTGAATTAAGCATCAAAGAAAACCCCAAGAAGAGAAAGAATGTATCATTCATAAGCATGTAGACGAAGAGGACATATCGAGTCGTGATAAAAACATTTAATATCATTGTGATAAAGTAGGTGAAGAAACCGATGCCCACTGTGAGTAGAAGTATTAAAGTCAACTTTGTGTACACTATGAGCTTGCTGGAAGGGATGGACACTTGGGTCATGTTGCTTTGGAGTATCGATGAGTTATCCATTATTGGTGTTCTTTTCTTCAAGGATTTTGGTGCTTCAGTATTCAAAAAGCAAACAAAGAAGCAGAATATGTCAAAATATTTTCAAAACAGTTTACAAAATTAGACTAGATAATACACTGCCTGTCCCAACAAAAAGTCGCCACCTGGATTTAACTAAGCAAATAGTTCTGAGCCTCCTATTGGATAATTACTGCATGGGCGATCTTTCAGCTGGCAATAAGTTATTTAACCCCAACTATTGCAATGAGTTGCTTCTCATTTCTTAAACAACCATGTCGAAAGACACATCTCGTGGCCGTGGAAAAGATGTTAGTGTGTTTGAGAAGGGTAAAATCATTGGCATGCATCAAGCAGAGAAAACATCCAAGGAGATTGCAGAAACTACTAAAATTGGGTTAAGAACTATCCAACGCATTATTAAAACTGGAAGGATAGTGGGGACTAGAGATGGCCTTGCAGTTCGCCCAGCGGTCGTTTCGCGGTGAACTTTGCTAGTTCGCGATTCAACGAACGGACGAACATATGGCAATGTTCGCGCGTGTTGTTCGCGTATTGCGCGCTGCGCGTACTGCGCGAAATGGCGTGGCCTACTTTTGCTAACTGTATGCTGAGCTTAGACTGGAGAAAATGGTTGGAAGCAAGTATAGTGAACTTGAGGATAAACTTCTGATAACTGTAAGTAAGTTTTTGATAAAATTTCCCATGCATGGCAGATTAATAGATTGCCTTATATGCAGATATAATGTTTGTGATTGTTGCGAACTTGCAACACATACAACTTTACATTTTTTCAGGTCTGACTCTACATGCTATTACTGATTGGTGCACTAAGTATTGTTGTGACATCACAGATTCACAGCACTATGTCTGTAGCATGTATGTATGGACAGCAGAGAAATATCAATCATATGCACATTGCATTTTCCTGCCACACACTATATACCATTCACACAGTATATAGATTAGAGTTTGTGTCCTGTTGGTCAGGAGAAGGGTGCACCACGGGGAGGCGAACCAGCTGTACACCCTATACCATACCGTCACTTCACTAGACAGGAACATCTCTTCTCAGCTGGACAAGTGGACGATATCCGATTGCTCAGACCCCACACACATACAATTGCTATCCAATCCGATCTTATAACGATAACATTACATCTAATATTTCACCTTCAAAGACTTAAATATTTTTTGCTGTGTTGTTGAGGACATCATTTTCAATCCTTGAATTTCAATAATTTGGGATTATATACTTGCATCTTTATCCAGAAGCACATGTTGGAGCGGGGATACTATAGGACCGGACTCCAAGAGGAAAAACTAAAGAATGTGGAGGGCATACAGAAGGAGCTATGGAGAGAGTATAAGGCCCAACATACATATACGTCCATAATCATGCATTGGTCCGACTTGAAGTGAAGGCGCGTCAGGTGGATCACTCGGATCCGTGACTGCAAATGCCCAGGTACAATGCTTATATTACTTTTGTATCTCTCGCCAACACTCTGTAATGTATATATACAGTTATGCAAATAAGTATTTCATCCCTTTACAAATGATTACTTATTAACTGATGTGACACGTAGCAAATCAGCCGTTAAATCATACATCTGCACCTAGTTGTGAGTGTATATATAAATATTTATACACACATGGAGGTACAGATGTATGATGTAACCGGTTGTTTTTGATGAGGGGACAACACAAAGTAAAGTAATAGAAAACAACAACACTGGACACTAACTCTGTAATCAACATAAAAACCATTAACTAACCAAATAAATACCATAATATTCTACTTAACTATCAGTAACTAACCAACTATATAATTAGCATAAATATCATTAACAAACAAATTGATATGTAAATCGGCAGTGCTTAAACAAATACTACACACAATGCACTAATTGCTGTTTAGTCTATATTTTTTTTTTTTCTAACAGTACACTGCTGAACAAGATGCAGCAGGAGAAGAAAAAAAACATGCAGGAGATCCAGGAGCAGCAGCGGCAGCTGGAAAATAAGGTGAAGGAGATCCATGCGCAGCAGCGGAAGCTTGCACTGAAGGTGCAGCAGTTTGATGCACTGCAACTAAATCAGATGCAGGAGTTGTGCGACTTGGATGAGCTACTTAAAAAGTTGATATAGAGCCATGTTTGGCTCCAACTGTTGAATAAAAAGTTTTTGCAGTTAAAATGTGTGCGTACTTTTTTAATACTGTTATGTTTTCATGTTATTTTAACAATAGGGTTGCAGTAAGGCCCATTTAGTCCATGGCAAACTCACCATGATCAGGACAGACAGCAGCATCAGCGGGTAATGGTAACGGTGGAGTATAAGGCCTACACATAACTCAGTAGGATCAGAACAGACAGCAGCAGGTAAAGGTAATGGTGTAGTATCAAACCTACACATAACTCAGCATGATCAGGACAGACAGCAGCAGGTTCTTTGTTTACAGCAGGAATGTGTTCCCAGGAATGGGCCCCCACCAGACCGGGGCAAAACACCACAAATAAACTTAGACACCTCTGAGAGAAGCAGGTTTTTCGTCTAGAGTGGGAATGTACTCCCATGCATACTAAATGCAATATTTTCCATTGAAATAGTTTTTTTCTAAGGTGTTTTAACTTTGTAGAGCCCACAATAAATTTGTACAAATTTAGCTCCACACACCGCCCGCATCGGTCTGCTCTCATTTTCCATATTGGGCACATTGAGTCTGGAGCAGAACACTGCGGTAACGCAGCCTGCCATGCCGTATGCTGATTGTTCCAAGCCAGACGGCAGCAGGACTGGCGGGGTTTAGCACTGCAGCGGCTCTCTTATACTCCTTTTGTCTTTCGTTTTCGGGATCCTTGGAGTTGTCTATGGCTGGGGGGAGGAGACCGAGGACAACATTCTCCTGGGCGATGAGTAGGAGCCAGGGCGCTCCACCGCTTCCAATTTAGTGCAAATGGGGGCCTTCATGCTCCAGTGTTTGAAGAGGGACCCCTGTATAAAAATCAAAAAGGGCAAGGACCAGTACTGGGTGGCAACGTACTTAGACCCCTGGATCAAACACAAAATGGCGGACATTTTACCACCAGCCACATAATCGCAAATTATTTTCTGTCAGGTGAATGCCTAATTTTTGGGGCCTGTACTCCCGTCCTGTGGCCGATAATAAAACATTTCTTGGCTCCAGCAGGACACATTTTTGCTAGTTTCCCTTTAAGACGCATAAAAATGCCCCATGATTAAAATACATATTTTTTGTTGTGGGACTATTTGTGCACTAAGTATTTGGTGACTGCAAATCTGACCTGAAGGTTTTTCAGGTTCACCTGCCATTAAAGTGAATGGGGTTCGCCGCAAACTTGTGGTTTGCGAACATTTGATCGCGTTTGCGCGATCGCGTTCGCGAACCGCCCCGGCCGATGTTAGTCTATCACTAGTGGGGACCCATCGTATTCGAGGAAGAAATGTGGCAGGAAAAAAATCCTGAATGATTGTGATCGGCAATCACTTAAATGTTTGGTGAAATGAAATCGAAGAAAAACAACAGTAGAATTCAGGGCTGTGTTTAATAGTGAAAGTAAGAGCATTTTCACATGCACAATGCGAAGGGAACTCAAGGGATTTAGACTGAACAGTTGTGTAGCCGTATCCTGTGTTTGGAGCATCCATAAGGCCTGTATCACACGTTCCCTATTTTGCATCAGGATATGCTCATGATTTGGAAACCAAAAGCAGGAGTGGGTAAAACACATGCAAATACTCCAATTGCATGTCATCTCTGTTTTGGATCCACTCCTGTTTTTTTTGGCCTTACCAATACTGATGGATTACTGAGCAAATGCTGACCATGTGAAGGCGGACAGGATAATTTTTTTGGGGGTTGTTCCTGTGACAGATAAAAAGAAGGGAAAGATAAACAATGATGTCAACACAAACTTACTGCTGACACCCTCTTCACTCTGTCATGGGGCCACCACTTGTATCAGCGTGTAACAGAACAGGTTGTTCTATAGAAATCTATGTGGAATCAGCTGAAGGTCTGATGGTCTTTCACTCTATAGTACAATATTGGGCCACTGCATGGTTCTTTATACCTGACGCTAACATTGACCTGTAAGGCTTAATTCACACTTGAGTTATTTGGTCAGTATTGATCCCATAACTGACTAAATAAATGAAGTGTGAGCTGATTCTAAGAGTGATGCCTGTCATCTGCGTGTCATAATGATTCACAGTAATGTAACTACCACAGCAGACTCCCTATGTGTGTTTCTGCAAGGTACAGTGTTCTACACCACTATACAGGCACAGTATTCTCCACCACTATACAGGCACAGTGTTCTACACCACTATACAGGCACAGTGTTCTACACCACTATACAGGCACAGTGTTCTACACCACTATACAGGCACAGTGTTCTACACCACTATACAGGCACAGTGTTCTACACCCCTATACAGGCACAGTGTTCTACACCCCTATACAGGCACAGTGTTCTACACCCCTATACAGGCACAGTGTTCTACACCACTATACAGGCACAGTGTTCTACACCACTATACAGGCACAGTGTTCTACACCACTATACAGGCACAGTGTTCTACACCACTATACAGGCACAGTGCTCTACACCACTATACAGGCACATTGCTCTACACCACTATACAGGCTCTCTGCAGCCAGGAAATAGCTGATTTTTAATGTGCTTCATCACCATTTTTATATTTTTATTCAGCGTAGTGCCTGAATTGAATTTTTGAAAACTTCACTCATCTCTAACAGCATCCAATAAACTCACAATAGGTATTGAAATGGCAGAAATAAATGACATCCCCTGATCCTCACATATTCTACAAGCAACTTCACCTACAGGTTAGAAGATAGGTGGATGACTACTGCTGTGGAAAGCTCTACAAGAACAATGTTTAATCTGTCCTTACGTGGTTCTGATGTATCATCATCTGACATTATAGAAAGCATCGGACTGGGATGAAGTACAAAGGAGAGCACAAATATACCTCTCTCTGGTACTACATTTCTTTGCCTACTGTATTTCTCATGGTTATGTTTTTACCTATTGAAGTCAGTAAGTGGTAATACTAATATAATACTGAATGCAACATGAAAGCTGAGCTGTCATTGGTTCCACAGGTTTCCAGCATTTCATAGATCTCCCTTGTAACATAGTAACATAGTAACATAGTATATAAGGCCGAAAAAAGACATTTGTCCATCCAGTTCGGCCTGTTATCCTGCAAGTTGATCCAGAGGAAGGCAAAAAAACCCTGTGAGGTAGAAGCCAATTTTCCTCACTTTAGGGGAATAAAAAATTCCTTCCCGACTCCAATCATGCAATCAGAATAACTCCCTGGATCAACGACCCCTCTCTAGTAGCTATAGCCTGTAATATTATTACACTACAGAAATACATCCAGGCCCCTCTTGAATTCCTTTATTGTACTCACCATCACCACCTCCTCAGGCAGAGAGCTCCATAGTCTCACTGCTCTTACCGTAAAGAATCCTCTTCTATGTCTGTGTACAAACCTTCTTTCCTCCAGACGCAGAGGATGTCCCCTCGTCACAGTCACAGTCCTGGGGATAAATAGATGATGGGAGAGATCTCTGTACTGACCCCTGATATATTTATACATAGTAATTAGATCTCCCCTCAGTAGTCTTTTTTCTAACGTGAATAACCCTAATTTTGATAATCTTTCAGGGTACTGTAGTTGCCCCATTCCAGTTATTACTTTAGTTGCCCTCCTCTGGACCCTCTCCAGCTCTGCTATGTCTGCCTTGTTCACTGGAGCCCAGAACTGTACACAGTACTCCATGTGTGGTCTGACTAATGATTTGTAAAGTAGTAGGAATATGTTCTCATCACGGGCATCTATGCCCCTTCTGATGCAACCCATTATCTTATTGGCCTTGGCAGCAGCTGCCTGACACTGTTTTTTGCAGCTTAGTTTGCTGTTTATTAAAATTCCTAGATCCTTTTCCATGTCAGTATTACCGAGTGTTTTACCATTTAGTATGTACGGGTGACTTGCATTATTTCTTCCCATGTGCATAACCTTACATTTGTCAGTGTTAAACCTCATCTGCCACTTATCTGCCCAAGCCTCTAATCTATCCAGACCCCTCTGTAGTTGTATACTGTCCTCTGTAGTATATATACAGTATACTGTCCTCTGTAGTATATATATATATACAGTATACTGTCCTCTGTAGTATATATACAGTATACTATCCTCTGTAGTATATATACAGTATACTGTCCTCTTCAGTGTTAATTACTTTACACAGTTTAGTGTCATCTGCGAAAATTGATACTTTACTATGCAAGCCTTCTACAAGATCATTAATAAATATATTGAAGAGAATAGGGCCCAATACTGACCCCTGAGGTACCCCACTAGTGACAGTGACCCAATCTGAGTATGTACCGTTAATAACCACCCTCTGTTTTCTATCATTGAGCCAGTTACTTACCCACATACAGACGTTTTCTCCCAGTCCGAGCATTCTCATTTTATATACTAACCTTTTATGTGGTACAGTGTCAAATGCTTTGGAGAAGTCCAGATATACGACATCCATTGATTCGCCGCTGTCAAGTCTAGAACTTACCTCCTCATAGAAACTGATTAAATTAGTTTGGCATGACCGATCCCTCACGAAGCCATGCTGATATGGCGTTATTTGCTTATTTCCGTTAAGATGTTCTAAGATAGCATGTCTCAGAAAACCTTCAAACAGTTTACCCACAACAGATGTTAAACTTACCGGCCTATAGTTCCCAGGCTCTGTTTTTGGACCCTTTTTGAATATTGGCACCACATTTGCCATGCACCAATCCTGTGGGACATTCCCTGTCAGTATAGAGTCCGCAAATATCAGAAATAAGGGTCTGGCTATGACATTACTTAATTCCCTTAGGATACGGGGGTGTATGCCATCCGGTCCTGGCGATTTGTCTATTTTGATCTTTTTAAGTCGCTGTTGTACTTCTTCCTGGGTCAGACAGGACACTTTTAATGGGGAATTTATTTCAACATTCAGCATTTTATCAGACAGTTTATATTCCTCAGTGAATACACTTGAGAAAAAAATATTTAACAGCTTTGCTTTCTCCTCGTCGCTCTCTGCGACTCCCCCCTCATTACTCTTTAAAGGGCCGACACCTTCAGATTTATACTTTTTAACATTTATATAATTGAAGAACATTTTAGGGTTAGTTTTACTCTCTTTGGCAATTAATCTCTCGGTCTCTAGTTTGGCCGCTTTTATTTGTTTTTTACATGTTCTGTTTTTTTCCTTATAGTTTTTCAGTGCTTCCGTGCCACCCTCATGTTTTAGTGTTTTATATGCTTTCTTTTTGTCATTTATTGCTTTCTTGACAGTTCTGTTTATCCACATTGGTTTCTTTTTGTTCCTTAATCTTTTATTCCCATACGGTATGTACCTCTCACAATGAGATTTTAGGATGTTTTTAAAGATATCCCATTTTGTGGCTGTATTTTTATTTTTGAGGACTTTTTCCCAGTTAGTTAGGCCTATGGCCTCTCTTAGTTTTTGAAGTTTGGTATTTTTGTTCCTCCCTGTAGAAACGCTCTTTTGAATGATAATTGGAAGGTTATTACTTTATGGTCACTATTTCCCAGGTGTCCCCCAACCTGCACGTCTGTTGTTCTGTTAGGTCTATTGGTTAATACTAAGTCCAGTATGGCCGTCCCTCTAGTCGGGTCCTGAACCAGTTGGGAGAGGTAATTGTCTTTAGTTATTGCCAAGAATCTGTTTCCTTTATGAGATATACAAGTTTCCGTTTCCCAGTCTATATCTGGGTAGTTGAAGTCCCCCATAATAACCACCTCATTATGATTTTCCGCCTTGTCTATCTCATTTAGTAGTAGATTTTCTGTGGACTCTGGTATATTAGGTGGTTTATAGTAAACTCCTATTAGTAATTTATTGTTGTTTTTAGCTCCATGTATCTCTACCCACAGTGACTCCACACGTTCATGTCCCTCACTTTTATCTTCACGGAATGTGGGCTTTAGACAGGACTTTACATAAAGACATATAGCTATCATCCAGCCATGTCTCAGTTATTCCCACTATGTCATAGTCCTCCTCACACATCACTAATTCCAGTTCACCAGTTTTATTAGTCAGGCTTCTGGCATTAGTATACATACATTTGAGAGGTTTATGTATATTTTTTACCCTACACCTTTCCTTCTGAACTGTTCTAGTCCCTCCTTCCATTCCTCCCCCAGTCCCACTACCTTGCCCCCGGTCTCTATCTGCACTATCTTCCCCTTCTATAGTGTAATTACCCTCCCCCCCAGTCCCTAGTTTAAACACTCCTCCAACCTTCTAGCCATCTTCTTCCCCAAAACAGCTGCCCCTTCCCCATTGAGGTGCAGCCCGTCCCTACGATAGAGCCTGCAACCGACAGAGAAGTCGGCCCAGTTCTCCAGGAACCCAAACCCCTCCATCCTACACCAGTTCTTGAGCCACTTGTTAATTTCCCTAATCTCCCGCTGCCTTTCTAGTGTGGCCCGTGGTACAGGTAGTATTTTGGAAAATACTACCTTTGAGGTCCTTGCCCTAAGCTTTTGACCTAAATCCCTGAAATCATTTTTAAGGACTCTCCACCTACCCCTAACTTTGTCATTGGTTCCGATATGGACCATGACCGCTGGATCTTCTCCAGCCCCTCCCAGTAATCTGTCAACCCGATCCGCGATGTGTTGAACTCTAGCGCCAGGAAGACAGCACACTGTTCGGCGATCACGGTCTTTGTAACAGATTTCCCTATCTGTCCCCCTAATAATTGAGTCCCCCACTACCAGCACCTGTCTGGCCTGCCCTGCTCTCCTGGTCCCCTGCTTACCGGAGCTGACATTCCCCTGACTGGCAGAGGAAGTGTCCGGCTGCGGCAGTGCCGTCCCTGGACTGATATGCCCCTCATCTGCCAAACGTGCAAACTTGTTGGGGTGTGTCAGATCAGGGCTAGCCTCCCTGGCACTCTTCGCTCTACCCTGCTTTCTAACTGTTACCCAGCTAGCTACCTCACTTTCCTCAGCCTCCTCTCTGTCACCCTCCCCCTCATCTACCCCAAAGAGTGCTTGCTCGGTGAGAAGCAAACTCTTTTGCAAATTGTCAATGCCTCTTAGTGTTGCAACTTGCCCGTTTAGAGACTCGATTAGCGATTCCAAACGGGTAATTTGCTCACATCTTGAACAAAGAAATACACCCTGGAACGGCTGTTCCAGGACTGCATACATCATGCAATATGTGCACTGGACTGCGTTGTCAATTGTGCAACTCATACTAAATGGGGAATGTAGTGTATAAAGTGTATAAAGTTCTTAAAATTCTATTTATTTCAATGGAATGTTATTTCATTGTATGTTTTCTTATTTTAAAAAAATGTAACAAACAATGTAAAGTAAATATTTATAGTAATAATAGTGTTAAACCAGTTTCTAAATATATTGTACTAAATTACAACAAAAAAGAGTAGAACAATAAAAATATATACAGCGGGGAAAATAAGTATTTGATACACTGGCGATTTTGCACGTTTTTCCACCTACAAAGAATGGAAAGGTCTGTAATTTTTTCAACTGTGAGAGACAGAAAACCAAAATAAAATCCTGAAAATCACATTGTATGATTTGTAAATAATTAATAATCTACCAACTAGCAGGAATTCTGACTCTCACAAACCTGTTAGTTTTTCTTTAAGAAGCCCTCCTACGCATTACCTGTATTAGGCTGCTTTCACACTGTAGTTTCGGTTTCCGTTTGTGAGATCCATTCAGGGCTCTCAGCAGCGGTCCAAAACGGATCAGTTTTGCCTTTAATGCATTCTGAATGGATAAGGATCCGGTCAAAATGCATCAGTTTGACACAGTTTGGCACAGTTTGGCTCCGTTCCGCTCTGGAGGCTGCTTGCAGCGTTTTGGTGTCCGTCTGACGAAACTGAGCCAAATGGATCCGACCTGACAGACAATGCAAGTCAATGGGGACGGATCAATTTTCACTGACACAATCTGGCACAATAGAAAACGGATCCGTCCCCCATTGACTTTCAGTGGTGTTCAAGATCAAGACGGATCCGTTTTGGCTATGTTAAAGATAATACAAACGTCCGTTCTGAACGGATGCATGCGGTTGGGTTTGTGGAGATCCATGACGGATCTGCACCAAACGCGAGTGTGAAAGTAGCCTTAATCTGATATATTGACTACGGGGGATATTAATTAACCTTATAGGTAAATGGCAACTGTCCAAAGAAATAAAGCTATTGTTATCAGTAGATTTCTAAAATGTTTTTGTATATATTTGACCTTCTTTAATAAAAATTGTTAGATCCAAAAAATGTATTTCAGTTTTGCATGAATTGTAAATAAAAATCCTTTTTATTTGCATCCTTTAAAAATTCTTGAAGTGAATCCTCCCCTCTTTTCCAAATAAAAATAATGTCATAACAAAATATTTTCCAGAGGACCAGGGTCACACATAATGTTCCTTCTGAGTAGATGGCAAGCTCCTCCCTTCTACCCACATATAAATTAGCAAAACTTGGTGCGAATCTAGTCACCATCGCGGTCCCCCACGTCTAAAACAATTCTTATATTTAAATAAATTGTGATCTCCTATGTATTGGATTTGTTCATTAGGCAGTTTATTATCCTTTCTCAAAAATAATTCTGCTGCTTCTTTTCCTTTTGTATTTTTCTATTATAGTATATAGGGAAGTTACATCAAGAGTCCATAGGATGTAGTCCTCCTCCCCAAATCTGTAAAATATGTTTAGTATCTTTCAGATAAGCTGGGAGTTTTTGTACACATCCCTGTAGGAGGACATCCACATATTTGGATACATTTGAAGTGAGGCTTTCAGTTCCTGATATTATTGGCCTCCCTGGTGGTTTCGTCTCTGACTTACGTATTTTTGGGAGATAATAGAACATGGACGTTCTTGGATTCTGGTTATTAGTAAACCTGGCTTCATCCATCGTTATTATTCCTTTTTCTTTTCCATCTTTTACAAGTTTATTGAGTGCTCTCCTAAATTCGTATACAGGGTTAAGTGATAATCTGTAAATAATCACATGGATTCCTGATGGTACTTCTCATAATCCAAAATCACAATCCCCTCCCCCCTTCCCATTATCCTCTGGTCGGATAATAATATCATTAGTCATTTGAAGTGTTCTAAATAGAGATTAGCTAATTTTTTTAAAAATTTGATTCGCCACTTCGCTGAATTATTCGGGAAAAATTAGATTTGATCCGAATATATTTGCAGCGAATTATGTTAAAAACTGCTATTTCCAGACTGTAGAGAGTGATGTAGAACACTGTGCCTTGCAATAACACGCATAGGGAGTCTGCTCTGGTAGTGAAATAATACTGTGAGTCCGTATGACATGCAGATGACAGGTGTCGGTCTTAGAATCACTGCACACTTCACTTATTTGGGCAGTCACGGGGCCAAAACTGACCAAATAACTCAAGTATGAACTCAGCCTTATAGGCCGATGTTAGCGCCAAGAAGAAGCGCACTCCTTTTACACCGTCGTCAGCTGATTCCACATAGATGTCTACAGAACCTGTTCTATTAAATGCTTATACGAGTAGAGCCCCGGACAGAGTGGAGAGGGGGTCAGCAGTAAGTTTGTGTTGATGTCACTGATTATTTTGCCCTTTCTCTGATCCAACAGAACAATAACCCCCACAAAAAACGGATCCTGTCTGTGGAGCATCCGCCTTCACTCGGTCAGCATTTGCTCAATAATCCATCAGTATGGCTAATGCCAAAAAAACTAAAGTGGATCCAAAACAGAGATGACACGTGAATGGAATATTTGCATGTCTTCTGTGTTTTGTACCCACTCCTGCTTTTGGCTACCAAATCATAAACCAATTCTGATGGGACCATACAGGCCTTACAGCCGCTACACAGACGGGATCCGTTGTGCGTCTCATTTTTCCACCAAAATAAGTCACACAAGATTTTACCACATATAACTGCTTTCACTGCTGATTGTCTGCATGCAGGCATGTCAATCTGGGTGATCCCGCCTTCCCAGAGTTCCTTGCACCATGTCCTCAGTCCTCACATGAGTAGCCGCCATTTTTTGAAAAAAGCGGTTCGTTACCATGAAGCACGTAGAAATTCGCATTTGTTGCGAATCAAATTTTTTCGGAAATTCGAAACGAATTCCACTTCGTCAGCTTCGATTCGCTCATCTCTAGTTCAAATACCTCTTTGTTCACTTTTTGATGAATTATGAGTATCCTTTTTCTGGAACTCATTTATAGGGTTAAAACTGAATTTATTTTTCAGGTCTGTATGCATATAGGTATTTTTTCCCTCAGTATCCTCTCCTATTTGCTTCCTTTTGTTTGTTTGTTCATTTTTTTAAAAGTATTTTTTGAGGGCCAGATTGCGTGCAAATTTTTTTATGCCATGAAGGCATCAAAAGGGCAAAATCTAGAGGATGGGGAAAATTTTTAATCCTTCTGTAATAATTCCAATTGTCCCTTAGATAATATGTACAGTGAGGAACAGAAGTATTTGGACACCCTGCGATTTTGCAAGTTCTCCCACTTAGAAATCATGGAGGGGTCTGGAATTCATATTGTAGGTGCATTCCCACTCTGAGAGACATAAATTCAAACAAAAATTCAGGAAATCACATTGTATGGTTTTTAAAGAATTTATTTGTCTTCCACTGCTGAACAGAAGTATTTGAACACCTGAGAAACCGCAAGAATTCTGGCTCTCAAAGACCTGATACTGTGCCTTTAAAAAGTCCACCTCTACTCCACTCAATCTAACTTAGTAGCACCTGTCTGAGCTCTTTAAAGACCCCTGTCCACCCCACAGTCAGTCAGACGCCAACTACTACCATAGGCAAGACCAAAGAGCTGTCAAAAGACACCAGAGACAAAATGGTGGACCTCCACAAGGCTGGAAAGGGCTACGGGGCAATCGCCAAGCAGCTTGGTGAAAATAGATCCACTGTTGGAGCAATTGTTAGAAAATGGAAGAGGCTAAAGACGACTGTCAGTCTCCCTCGGACTGGGGCTCCATGCAAGATCTCACCTCGTGGGGTATCACTGATGATAAGAAAGGTGAGGAATCAGCCCAGAACTACAAGGGAGGAGCTGGTCAGTGACATGGAGAGAGATGGGACCACAGCTTCAGAGGTCACTGTCGGTAGAACACTACGCCGTCATGGTTTCAGATCATGCATTGCACGGAAGGTTCCCCGGCTCAAGTCATCACATGTCCAGGCCCGTCTGAAGTTTGCCAATGACCATCTGGATGATCCAGAGGAGGCATGGGAGAAAGTCATGTGGTCAGAGGAGACCAAAGGAGAACTTTTTGGTCTAAACTTCACTCGTCGTGTTTGGAGGAAAAAGAAGGATGAGTTGTATCCCAAGAACACCATCCCTACTGTGAAGCATGGGGGGGTAACATGCTTTGGGGGGGCTTTTATGTGAAGGGGACAGGACGACTGCACTGTATTAAGGAGAGGATGAATGGGGCCATTTATTGTGAGATTTTGAGCAACAACCTCCTTCCCTCAGTCAGAGCATTGAAGATGAGTCGTGGCTGGGTCTTCCAACATGACAACGACCCGAAGCACACCGCCAGGATATCCAAGGAGCGGCTCCGGAAGAAGCATATCAAGGTTCTGGAGTGGCCTAGCCAGTCTCCAGACCTAAACCCAATATAACATCTTTGGAGGTTGCTCAGCGACAGCCCCGAACCCTGACAGATCTAGAGGAGATCTGTGTAGAGGAGTGGGACAAAATCCCTGCTGCAGTGTGTGCAAACCTGGTCAAGAACTACAGGAAACGTTTGACCTCTGCAATTGCAAACAAAGGCTTCTGTACCAAATATTAACATGGATTTTCTCAGGTGTTCAAATACTTATGTTCAGCAGATGCAAGACAAATACATTCTTTAAAAATCATACAATGTGATTTCCTGATTATTATTTTTTTATCCTGTCTCTCGGAGTGGGAATGCACCTACAATGTGAATGTCAGACCCCTCCATGATTTCTATGGGGGAGAACTTGCAAAACTGCAGGGTGTTCAAATACTTCTGTTCCTCACTGTATGTACTCAAATTATATATTTTTTTGTCCCATTGCTTTGACTTTATTTTTTGATATTTTGCTTCCCCTTTTTTCCCCTCTTTGTTCTTTTCTTGAGGGACTTGCCTGAAAAAAATCCTTTTTGACAGTTTTTCTAATCTTATTATTGCTTGTATTATCAGTTTTTGAAGTTGTGTTTTTTCGTGACTTAGTTGTTCTACTTTTTATATTCTATTATATTCTAATATTATTCTCATATTCTAGGGTATTTATATATGTCTCATTATTCAATTGGTCATCCACATTTACTGTATCTAAAATTTCAAACTTGTTCTGAATGTGAATTAGTAGAGTCAGGGGCATATGACTGATAATACTGATCGATTCTTCTTGTGAAATAGAATTCTCTATAGTTGTGTTATGTGTTCTATCTTCTCCTACAAACATCACATACTATTTCATTCAATGTATTGAATCTTGATTGTTCTTCTATCCCTTCCTCCATCCTCAAACTTATGTTTCCTTTTTGTTATTATTTCCTCCTCTTTTGTTTTAATTCTACTCTTAATTGATCTGGATACTTTACTAATCTCAGGGTGATCCTTAAAAGGTTTAAGAGCATCAAATAAGTTCACAATTTCTCGAATGATCTTAATTAGTCCATTTCTCCTTTTTTCAATGATGAATAATATTGTCCTTTTTGAAAAATCATGAAATAATTATTTCCATTCCTTCAAAGTGTCCATGACCCCTACATCCCCTGCCAGTGTCTTATATACTTTTAATCCTTTCGGTATAATGTCACATTCTAGATATTTTTCCAGAGATGCCGCTTCCCAAAGGTCTCTTATCTCTGTAATTAATAATCTCTAATTTTTTCATGTTATCAGGGCCTGTATCTTTTTATTCATATTGTCTAAATGGTCCGATATTACTCTGTTAGGTAAATTAAAAAAAGGATTGAAGAAATCTAATTCTATCTTTACAATCCACCCATAGATCACTCATTATGATTCAGGGGTGCATTACTTCAATATGATTATCCAGCGGCTTGATGCCTGGTGTAAATGGAGCATACAAATAAAAAGGATTTTTATTTACAATTCACGCCTAGTTTTGGCAAAACTGAAATACATTTTTGTGTCTAACTATTTTTATTAAAATATACACAAAAATATTAACTTACTGATAGCAAAAGTTTTATTTCTATGGATAGTTGCCCTTTACCTATATGGTTAATTAATATCCCCCGTAGTCAATATATCAGATTAAGTAAAAATTGCACCACATTGGAACTGTTTGCAGAGGAAGCGGACAAACGCCATACAAAATTTGAAGAAGGGTATAAAATAAACCAGCTAGAACAAATTAAACAAGAAGTGAAACAAATGGATCGTAGTGCCATATTGCAAAATAACACAACAACAAAAATAATAAAAAAGGGAGAAATTATGGAGGAAGGAGAAAGAATTGAAGTCCCAATACTTGCACAATATAGTGAAAAGGAGGGGACCTTTAAAAAAAATTATTATTAAACGTTTTTGGGATATATATCAAAACAAGACAAAATAATAGGAGAGAAACAATCAGAATACCCTATATATTTACTTTTTTAAAAGCACGCAATTTGGGAAACCTAGTGGCCCCATCCATGCGACCAAATAAATTAATGAATAACAAATGCAGAAATAAGACCTCAAAGAAAGCCTTTTTTCCATGTAAAATGTGCAATAATTGTCGCTATTTAGGATGTAAAGAACCCATTGCAGAAGTGAGAAATGGACAAGAAATATTTAAAATCCATAATTACCTTACATGTCATACGAAGGGGATAATATATTATATCAAATGTCCTTGCAATAAGATTTATGTGGGTAGAACAAAACGGGCCCTGAAAATAAGGATAGGAGAACATATAAAAAATATTCAGAAAGAGGATTCCAAGGATCCTCTTTTTGGGGCATAGAACAAATAAAATTTGATAAAAGAGGTGGGGACTTCATTCAACAAATGTTGGGAGGAAAAAGCAGATGGATTTACTCGCAGATGGAGTCTCGCTCCATGGGGACTGAACCAAGAGATAGAGCTATTTGCTTTTTAATAGACATATAAAAAGTAAAAGCGGGTGACAGTAAATATAATTAATGAGGAAATAGAAATGAAAATAAAATTAGCATAAAAATGTGTTCTAAATAGCAGGGATAGTTTCATTTGCATAAAGATTACACACCCATTTTTTCCATCATTACAATCCAAGTACAGTATATAGTTAGGAGTAGGGACATAGGTTTGTGATATGGAGGTTTGCGAGTGGAGAGTAAAGTGTTTCAGAAGAACAAAGCAGGCAAGGTACTATGGGAACCGGATGGCTATTTAATACCTAAGGGGGACTGTTCACACGTATCTCTGATAAAGGAATTTAAGTATTCCGAAACGCGTCGGAAGGTTTGTGCATTTCACAGGCATCGGTAGGACAGTATGACGTCACACCGCAGACTTTTCCAAGTAAATACCGGCCGGCTTTCCCTCGTGCGTGCTAGACACTGGCTGGGGCTGCACACTACTGTTCATGAAAGCAGAAGAGATACACAGCTAATTTACTGCATAATCAGCGGGACTGGAATACCTTCCTTATATTCCTGATATTTCCCTTACATTCCTGACATTTCTAATGTGTGTCGGACCAGCACAGGAATCCTCTGTTTTGTACCACTTTTGTGCGTTGTAAATCAAGCTGTATATTTTATTGGCATAATTTTGGGGTACATATGAGTTTTTGATCACTTGTTCCATCACTGTTTTTAACTGCGTGTACCAGATGCCTGTAAGGCGTACAGTTTTCATGGTAACCATCGGGGCACTGCCATCGCAGGAGCGATGGCCCAATGGAAGAGAGAGGTAGCTCCCTCCCTATTTCTAACATAATGTCCTTATGTCTATCATATCTCCTTATGTAGAGCACCTTAAACTGAAGGAGGAGTCTTATAGGCCAAGCAATTCTCGTCTGGAATTCTGGGAAGAGGGAATGCAAACAAGCTTATCACCCTGAAACAGCTGTCTACAGATGAGATGCTGGCTTAATTATTATCCAAGTCATGTCTCACGGCCTTTAAAAAGGTCAAACATTGACTGATAGGATAGACACATCTGATAGTATTAGAGGCAGTGCTTGATAAGAGCTCATGTACATACTCTATTTCTGTCGTTAAAAAACTGAACTTCTTGATACCTTAACCTGATACCTCTTTCTCAGTGGGTATAGGATTCAATTTAAACTGCTCATTCTCACTCACAAAGCCCTCCACAGTGCTGCAATCCTACATCTCTTCCCTCATCTCTGTCTACCACTTCACCCATTTTCTATGCTCGGCAAATGATTTAAAACTAATATCCATCATAATCTGAATCTCTCACACTGTTCTCCAAGAATTCTTCCAAGCTGCACCAGTTCTCTGGAATGCCCAAGGAATAAGGTTAAATCACAAAATGAAAAGCTTTAGGCATTCCCTCAAAACACATCTTTTTAAGTTGGCCTATCACAGTGATGGCTAACCTTGGCACTCCAGCTTTGGTAAGACTACGACTCCCAAGATGCCCCCCTTGCTTGGCTGCTCTCAGAACTCTATAGAAATAAATGGAGCGCGCTGGGAGTCGTAGTTTCACCACAGCTGGAGTGCTGAGGTTAGAATTAGAATTAACTGGCCTATCACATCCCCTAATATAACTCTTCCCCATTCAACCCCCCCTTTGATCATCGTTGATCATCATTCTTCTGAGCCTTATCCATCATCAAACACTCTTCACCACACCCCATGCACTCAGAAGCACTACAGATATCGGCTGCCCTATTTTGTTAAGATGGCTGGACCATTGCACAAAACAAGCACTTGTTACCTTCTGTCACCCCTGTCACCTCATAGACTGTAAGCTCTTGCAAGCAGGGAACTCATCCCTCTTGTTTTCATTATTGACTTTCTTTGTTGCTATGTAATGTATGATTTTGTTTGTACATAAATCCCCTGTAAAGTGCTGTGATGCTATATCAATAAAGATTACATATTATTATGATATATAGCAACGCTATCATATAAGGGTTTCACATAGCGGAGCTCCTCTAGGATCTAGCTCCTCCAGGATGTCTGTAGGTCCTAATAGTCTGTATGGACAGGGGTTGTCCTCAGTAAACATCTCCTTCCTCTAATCTCTATTTATGACCAGATACAGATAACTTTGTAGAGTATTTGATAAGTGCCATGTACTGCTAAGGAGCATTCAGTGTAATAGGACCACGCTATGTGGAGGTCTAGGCTTCCTCTATCTATATTACTATATTAACATGACCACGGTGTTTATCCCAGCCCTAACTCATCTCTTCAACCTATTACTAACCTCTGGTGTATTCCCCTCTGCTTTTAAACATGCTACCATTACACCCATCTTTAAAAAGCCTTTACTTGACCCATCTGCTTTGTCCAGTTATCGTACCATATCACTACTTCCATTTGCCTCAAAGCTACTTGAGCAACATGTCCATTCTGAACTGTCCTCTCACCTCTCCTCCTGCTTCCTCTTTGACTGCCTACAATCTGGCTTCTGACCCCACCACTCAACTGAGACTGCCCTTACCAAAGTCACCAATGACCTACTAACAGCCAAAAACAGAAAAAAATAATCTGTCCTGCTTTTCCTTGACCTGTCCTCTGCCTTTGACACTGTCGACCACTCCCTTCTATTACAAACTCTCTCATCTCTTGGCATCACTGACCTGGCCCTCTCCTGGATCACATCATACCACAGAGACCGGACATTTAGCGTTTCCCACTTTCACCACCTCCTTGTCTCATTCCCTCTCTGTTGGTGTCCCACAAGGTTCTGTCCTAGGAGCCCTGCTCTTCTCTATCTACACTTTTGGCCTGGGACAGCTCATAAAGTCCAATGGCTTTCAGTATCACTTTTATGCTGACGACACACAAATCTACCACTCTGGCCCAGACATCACCACCCTATTATCCAGAATCCCACAATGCCTATATTCCATATCCTCCTTCTCCTCTCGCTTTCTAAAACTTAACATGGATAAAACAGAATTCATCATCTTTCCCCCATCCTGCTTAACCCCTCCAACAGACATATCTATCTATCTATCTATCTATCTATCTATCTATCTATCTATCACAATCAATGGCTGCACACTCTCCCCAGTCAACCAAGTCCGCTGCCTTGGAGTGACCTTGGATTCTGCCCTTTTCTCCCAACCACACATCCAAGCCCTTTCCACCACCTGCCGCCTCCAACTCAAAAACATCTCCCGCATCCGCACTTTCCTCAAATTTTAGTCTGCTAAACTAAATGTACAGTCAGGTCCATAAATATTGGGACATCGACACAATTGTAACATTTTTGGTTCTATACACCCCCACAATGGATTTGAGATGAAACGAACAACTTTAATTTGAGTGTATTTACATCCAAATCAGGTGAACGGTGTACGAATTACAACAGTTTGCATATGTGCCTCCCACTTGTTAAGGAACCAAAAGTAATGGGACAATTGGCTTCCTTGCTGCTCCATGGCCAGGTGTGTGTTATTCCCTAATTATCCCAATTACAATGAGCAGATAAAAGGTCCAGAGTTCATTTCAAGTGTGCTATTTGCATTTGGAATCTGTTGCTGTCAACTCTCAAGATGAGATCCATCTCCGTCATTATCAGTGAAGCAAGCCATCATTAGGCTGAAAAAAAAAACAAACAAACCCATCAGAGAGATAGCAAAAACATTAGGCGTGGCCAAAACAAATGTTTGGAACATTCTTAAAAAGAAGGAACGCACCGGTGAGCTCAGCAACACCAAAAGACCCGGAAGACCAAGGAAAACAACTGTGGTGAATGACCGAAGAATTATTTCCTTGGTGAAGAAAACACCCTTCACAACAGTTGGCCAGATCAAGAACACTCTCCAGGAGGTAAGTGTATGTGTGTCAAAGTCAACAATCAAGAGAAGACATCACCAGAGTAAATACAGAGGGTTCACCACAAGATGTAAACCATTGGTGAGCCTCAAAAACAGGAAGGCCAGATTAGTGTTTGCCAAACAACATCTAAAAAAGCCTTCACAGTTCTGGAACAACATCCTATGAACAGATGAGACCAAGATCAACTTGTACCAGAGTGATGGGAAAAGAAGAGCATGGAGAAGGAAAGGAACTGCTCATGATCCTAAGCATACCACCTCATCAGTGAAGCATGGTGGTGGTAGTATCATGGCGTGGGCATGTATGGCTGCCAATGGAACTGGTTCTCTTGTATTTATTGATGATGTGACTGCTGACAAAAGCAGCAGGATGAATTCTGAAGTGTTCCGGGCAATATTATCTGCTCATATTCAGCCAAATGCTTCAGAACTCATTGGACGGCGCTTCACAGTGCAGATGGACAATGACCCAAAGCATACTGCAAAATCAACCAAAGAGTTTTTTAAGGGAAAGAAGTGGAATGTTATGCAATGGCCGAGTCAATCACCTGACCTGAATCCGATTGAGCATGCTTTTTACTTGCTGAAGACAAAACTGAAGGGAAAATGCCCCAATAACAAGCAGGAACTGAAGACAGTTGCAGTAGAGGCCTGTCAGAGCATCACCAGGGATGAAACCCAGCGTCTGGTGATGTCTATGCGTTCCAGACTTCAGACTGTAATTGACTGCAAAGGATTTGCAACCAAGTATTAAAAAGTGAAAGTTTGATTTATGATTATTATTCTGTCCCATTACTTTTGGTTCCTTAACAAGTGGGAGGCAAATATGCAAACTGTTGTAACTCCTGCACCGTTCACCTGATTCGGATGTTAATTCCCTCAAATTAAAGCTGACAGTCTGCAGGTAAAGCACATCTTGTTTGTTTCATTTCAAATCCATTGTAGTGGTGTATAGAGCCAAAAATTTTAGAATTTTGTCGATGTCCCAATATTTATGGACCTGGCTGTACATGTCCTCATCATCTCCCGCCTATACTACTGCAATATTCTCCTCTGTGGCCTTCCATCTAGCACTCTCGCACCCCTCCAATCTATCCTCAACTCTGCTGCACGACTGATCCACCTCTTACCCTGTTACTCCTCTGCCTCTCCCCTCTGCCAATCCCTTCACTGGCTCCCCATCGCCCAACGAATTCAGTTCAAAATACTAACAAATACATTCCTCCCTACATTTCTGAGCTACTTTCTCGATAAATCCCCACACGCACTCTCCGATCCTCACAAGACCTCCTTCTCTCCTCTCCTCTTATCACCTCTTCCCACAATCGCCTCCAAGATTTCTTTCGTGCATCCTCCATTCTCTGGGATTTGCTACCCCAACATATCAGACTCTTACCTACAGTGGAATCCTTTAAAAGAAACCTAAAAAAAACACCTCTTCAGACAAGCCTACAACCAGTAACCTACTACCTGTATACCGCCATGACCAGTTTCACCCTCACCTACTGTGTCCTTCTCCCATACCATGTAGATTGTAAGCCCTCACGGGCAGGGCCCTCTCTCCTTCTGTACCAGTTTGTAACTCGTCTTGTTCATGCTTAGTGCAATTATCTGTATTATGTATTTATATCCCTTTTTATATGTACAGCGCTATGGAATAAATGGTGCTTTAATAATAAATAATAATAATACTTATTCCATGTGCTGTGTACTCACAGTGATGTGCCACATATAGCCCTCACAGGAGAAGTTAGAGCTCAGGTCCGATCAGTCTGGTTCCTTGTGCCGCTGATCAGGGAGTTGGCAGTATTTATACTCTTTTGTTGCCTTCAGTCTTCTATTCCACTTAACATTTAATCTGAATAATTAGCAGAACATAGATTATGTGACACTGTGGACTTTTCCCATGGGGATAGTTCACCCTCGACACTGTCCTCAGTGACTCATTACCAGATGTTAGATCTTAATGAAGATTTCTCATGCGTTATATGGAACTGTAAACCAAAGGTCTCTCCCCGTGTGTCCCTGTTCACGGACACCTGGATGTTCGGGTTCGACGGGTTTGGCCGAACTTCACAAATAAGTTCGAGTTTGGGACCCGAACTTGACCCCGAACCCGAACCGCACCGCATTGAAGTCAATGGGGACCCGAACTTTAAAGCACTAAAATGGCTCTAAAAAAGTAATGGAAAGGGCTAGAGGTCTGCAAATGGCAGCAAAATGTGGATAAGAGCATGGCAAGTGCTCTGCAAACAAATGTGGATAGGGGAATTACTTAAAAAAAAAAAAAAAAATAAGTAAAAATAAAAAATAATAATCTTGATCTAGGAGGACCAGGTCCATATGGAGTAGGAGGTTGAGGAGGCGGTGGATGTGGCGGTGTAGGTGGAATCGGCGGTGGAGGAGGAGGTAGCCAACACTGGTTTTTGTTTTTGTTTTTTATTTTATTTATTTTTTTGCTTAAATTTGGCTAGACCCCAAAACATTGGGAAGTATAACCTGTGATAACCCCCTCCAGTCGTGCTAAACAAACGTTAAGACAATACACTGGCTGCAGGGCAGGCCAGCACCTCCAAGGCATAAAGAGCAAGCTCAGGCCATATGCTTAATTTGGAGACCCAGAAGTTTAAGGGGGCAGACCCATCAGTCAGTACGTGTAGGGGTGTGCATACATACTGCTCCACCATGTCGCACGTCCCCGTCATGTCCACGATCCAATTGGATATCTTCTCTATCAACTTTCAATGTTCTTTTCTGCGCCTACCATGGTGATCATGGGTAGCGGGGAATCAGGGTTCCAGGCCAGAGAGGGAGCCTGAGAAAGGGACACCACATCCAAGGGAGGTCAATGGATGAAATTAAATGTGATCAAGCGGAAATGTGGGACAAATTATTAATGCCGAAGCTTCCGAGTAAAGGAGGGGGCGCTTGGCAATTACCCACTCCTGACTCGGTGAGGTAGTGATGATAAATAACAATACAGGACTCTTTAGATGCCCTGTCATTGGAATGATTAATAAAAAATTACAGGGAATGTCACTGGGGTATTTTGGATTTAGAAATGTTAGACAGGAGAGGCCCTGCTGCCGTTTTGTTGACCCTAGGTAACTTCTGCCTGATTGCACGTCCCCGAGACTTCCACGATTCAATTGGATATCATCTCTATTAGCTTTCAATGTTCTTTTCTGCGCCTACCATGTTGATCACAGTTAGCGACGAATCAGGGTTCCACGCCGGAGAGGGAGCGTGAGAAAAGGAGACCTCATCCAAGGGAGGTCAATGGCTGAAATGTGATTGAGCGGAAATGTGGGACAAGTTGTTAAAGTGGAAGGATTAAATGAAAGGAGGTGGCGCGCGTCAATTAAAGATGAATTTTAGAAATTTAAGTCCCTGTCGCCTATGCAGAGCAGGGGTTTTTCATTGGCAAAAATGGGTTAATGTCACCCACCAATGAAACAGACGAGTTTTTAAAATTTCGGTCCCTGTCAACTATGCAGAGCAGGGGTTTATTCACGGCAAAACTGTGTTCATGTCACCCACTAATTGAACAGACGATTTTACCAAAATTAGGTCCCTGTCACCTATGCAGAGCAGGGGTTTGTATACAGCAAAATTAGTAAAATGTCACCTGACAATCTAACAGACGATTTTTTGAAATTTAGGTCCCTGTCACCTATGCAGAGCAGGAGTTTATTCACTGCAAAAATTGTAAAATGTCACCCAAGAATGTAACAGATGCTTTTGCACCCTGCTCCCTCTTTTGCTATGCTGGTGCCTCTGTGCGATCACTGCCTCTTCCTCTGAACTAGACAGGTCACTTGCATGACCTTGACTCCATGTGGGGTCTAGTATCTCATCATCCTCCACATCATCTTCCACCCACTGTTTGTGCAGCGTACTCAAGTTGTGTGCAGTAGGTGTTTCTGGGTGACGTAGTGCAATATACACTAACCTGGTACAGCTGACTCTCTGCAAGGGCAGGTATAGGTAGAAATAGTTCGTGACGCCAGTGCCAAGTAAACGGTGGCACGCCGTTTGCGGATGCAGGAATAATTTGAGGAAACGTGGTGTTAAAACAGAACTTCAACTTTTAGTAGTTTGCAGGCAGAGACAATAAAGGAAATGCAGTTCCTCAGCATACAGTCGATTTTGCAATTCGGTCGATGCAGGCAATTCAGTACAGCAGGGTAATTACAGAGTGTTGAACACAGGACTTGCAGCAAAGGAGCTTGCACTCTAATTCTGTCTGATCCTGGAATACAGCATATCTTCACCAAGGCCCATTAACCTAGTTCTGGCTTTATCTCCTTGGCTATAGCTTTAATAAGTACCTCCTCTGTCTTTCTGAGTACCTCTTGCTTTCCTGATCTTTGCCTCTGTCTCTCTCAGCTTCTGGAAACTTCCTCAGGCTCTAGAAACTTCTGAGCTCTCCACAAGACTCACTTTCACTTCCCTGTTTGGGCCTTATATAAACTAGGGCTCTCTAGCTCCCTCTAGCGACTAGAAGCTGGAATGACACCCCTGCAGGCCTGTCCATGCAAGTTTCACAGTAACAGGGAAATACATAACATTACATTACATGACAATTTATAAAACTGACATATACCAACTTCTCCATAATTAAGGAGGGACGACAGCACACCAAGTGACACTTTGGTAGTGACGGGTATTACAGTTCCCGTACACTACATACCCCACTGCTTTAAGCTGAGTACGACCTCGTACTCCATCATGGGTCGCCCAACTGGAATCTCTACCTGAAATAGAAAATAGAGACATGCAGGCATACATACATGTAATTCATCTGCATTTACATTTACATCAGGTCCAATTGGCAAAAGTGAAGTGTGGTGACAAGGGGCGTCGTTCTCTTCTCTCAGGATAGTGAATGGAACGGGGGCGCTGACCTGGCACAGCGTAACATTAGAACCAGGATAGTCCATGACAACGAATAAGTCCATGATAAAACAGTAGAAAACGGTATAAAAGTTCTTGGAGGCTCAAATAACAAACATGAGTCCGTACCCAGGTTATTTCTTATTAAATCACAGAGGCTCTCATGCGGTGGAGTCCATCTCTGGGCACATTTCCTTAGTATGAAGTTGCACAATAAAATGACAGCATAATAACGGAACTACCCAGGGGTTTCCTGTGGGTGTAGCACAGGCAAGGGCTCACGTGGGGGAGTCCATTCTTGCGCACAAATGTCCAACAAGGTATTGCCCGTGGCAACTGTTTGGGAGGAGACACCACCAGAATAATCAAAGTCTCCTAAACGGACTGGCGGACGTCCCCTGGTCATCCGGGTAGACCTTCTCAACACAGGGGTCTCCTCTTCCCTTAGCAACGAGGTAGAAGGGAGAGGAGCAACAGGAGGGTCTCCATCCGTGAGACCTCGGTCAGGAACAACTGGAACCACAATATCCACGAGAGGGGGAACTGGATCCGGAGCATCTTGCACCGGGTCTTCTGGAGGTGAAGACGCAATAGGTGCCGGAGCAGGCACCAGCAAGTTCAACCAAGGTGTCAGAAGCCAATGCATGGGATCAGCGTCATACCTTAGGTCACTGACAGCCTGCATAGGATCATCGGGCTGTATTGCTGACTCTGACACAGGATATTCAGATCCGGAACTCTCGGCACTAGGTTCTGGTGTCAGGCAGAGCTTCAACCGGTTTCGGTGTACAATTTGGGATCCCTTGTCTTCCCGGGTGATCTCATAAGTGTGAGTTCCAACATTTGGGATTGCAGTGACAACATAGGGACTTCGCTCCCACTTACTGTCCAATTTGCTGGTACGACGGTTATTCTTTAACCATACCACGGCCCCTATGGTCAAGGGTTCTGCATGGGCTGCCTGATCATAGTCTCTCTGCTGTCGGTCTCTAGCAAGGTCCATACGTTCCTGAACAATGGCTTTGGCTGCATCTAATCGCCTTTGGTGCTCAGCAACCCAGTCGGTGTTAGGTAATGGGTTAATGCAATCAGGCACATGTATGTCCAATGAATGATCAGCAGGCAATGTCCCTTGGCGCCCAAACATCAAATAAAAGGGGGTATACCCGGTGGAACAATGTATGGTATGATTGTATGTGAACATGAGCTGTGGCAACAGACTGGGCCAATCTCCTCTGTTCTCGGGAGGCACGGCCCTCAGCATCTCTATCAAGGTCTGATTCATTTTTTCACATAATCCGTTACCTTGAGGATGGTAGGCCGTCGTCCGGATCTTCTTACAGTTGTGTAAGCGGCACAGTTCATGGAACAGATGGGACTCAAAAGCAGGTCCTTGATCGGTGAGGATCTTTTCTGGACATCCATAGGGCAGGAGGAAGTGCTTCCAGAACATTTCGGCTGTAGTCTTGGCTGTCTGGTCTCTCACAGGCACTGCTACAACAAACTTTGTGAAATGGTCAATAATAGTCATGGCATAAGCATACCCTGAGCGACTAGGCTCCAGTTTTACATGGTCGATGGCGACAAGTTCAAGAGGACGGGTACTTACAATGGGTCTCAGTGGTGCCCTCTGATCATGGTGCTCACTTCGTTTCAAGGCACAGGCTACACACTCTCGACACCACTTCTCCATGTCTTCTCTCATGCCTACCCAGTAAAACCGCTGGCGGATAGTAGCTTCAGTCTTTTGGACCCCAAAGTGACCGGATTGATTGTGGTACATCTCCAACACCATACCTGCATCTCGTCGGGGTATGAGAATCTGGTGTACTCTTTCGTTGGACACTGGGTCTAGGCTTCTCCGTAGCAATAGGCCCTTTTGTATGAAGAGTTGATGGCGCTGTCTCCACAGTTTGATGAGCTCAGGATCTGCACTCTTACGCCAAATCCTCTCAGGGGCTCTGCCACTAGTAATGAAGTCCAACAACTCACCCAGCACTCTACTTTCAGACTGTAGTTTCACCCACCTTTCTTCTGTAGGTTTAGGCCTACTGGAGGGTGAAGGAACTGCAGCTCTGTTATTGGTAGCTCGAGCCTGATCCTGTTGAGCAAATTTGTTATAGAAAGCCGGCATTTCTACATCTTCCCAAGCATCTCGCACATCATCAGGAGCTGTCTCTGTGGGAAGCCTGGATAAAGCATCAGCGTTATCATTAGTACGTCCAGCACGATACTTTACAGAGAAATTATAGTTGGCAAGGCGAGAGGCCCATCTCTGCTCCAAGGCCCCCAATTTAGCTGTATTTAGATGCGCCAGAGGGTTATTGTCAGTGAATGCAATGAACGGGGTGGCGGCTAGATAATCCTTGAATTTTTCTGTCACCGCCCACACTAATGCCAGGAACTCTAGTTTGAAGGAACTATAATTCTGGTCATTTTTCTCAGCTCCTTTCAGGGAGCGGCTTGCGTATGCTATCACTCTCTCTTTTCCCTCTTGGATCTGGGCTAACACAGCTCCCAGGCCTCGCTTGCTAGCATCAGTATAGAGATGGAAGGGCTTGCTATAATCTGGATAACCTAACACTGGAGGCTCGGTCAGTTTCTTTTTTAGCAATTGGAACGCTATCTCTCTTTTCTCATTCCACTCAATGGGCACAGGAGTTCTAGGACTCTTTTTGGGTTGCCCCCTCAAGAGTTCCTGGATAGGATCAGCTATTTGAGCAAAATGGGGGATAAAACGTCTATAGTAGCCGGCAAAACCAAGGAAACTCCTCACCTCTTTGACAGTAGTAGGAACCGGCCAATTACGGACAGCTGCTAATTTATCAGGGTCAGGTTGCACTCCCTCTCCGCTTACTATATGCCCCAGGTATCTTACTGCAGGTTTGAGCAGGTGACACTTGGATGGCTTTACCTTCAAGCCATATTTGATAAGGATTTCAAATACTTCTGCCAAATGTTTCAGATGGTCCTCATATGTTTTTGAGTACACAATGACGTCATCAAGATACAGCAGCACTGTTTCGAAGTTTTTGTGACCCAAACACCGTTCCATTAGTCTCTGGAAAGTTCCTGGGGCATTACATAGCCCGAACGGCATACAATTGAATTCGAACAGGCCCATGGGAGTAGTGAAGGCAGTCTTTTCTCTATCTGCAGGAGCCATGGGTACTTGCCAGTAGCCACTGGTCAAGTCCAATGTGGAGAAATAGGCAGAGGAGCCCAGAGCAGTTAGTGACTCCTCAATGCGGGGCAGTGGGTATGCATCTTTGTGGGTTATTTGATTAATTTTCCTATAATCCACACAGAAACGGATACTACCGTCCTTCTTCTTTACAAGAACCAGGGGTGCAGCCCACGGACTACGGCTGTCCCGGATCACATTAGAGTCTTTCATTTCTTGGATCATTTCCTTTACAGTCTGATATGAAGTAGGTGGTAAGGGTCTGTATCTCTCCTTGATAGGAGGATGAGAGCCAGTAGGTATGGTGTGTTGTATGACACTAACCTCTCCATAGTCAGTAGCATGCTTACTGAAGGCCTGGTGGTGCTCCTTGACAAGCTGTAGAATCCCTTCTTGTTGATGTTGGGGGGTAGTCTCGTCCCCTACATGGAGCTCTTCCCACCAGGGCACTTGTGGCTGGGTCACCGGCGAACATCTGCTGTCTGCAGCTGGCGGCTTTTCTGTCACTGGAAGACGAATGATGTCTTGGAAGGACACCTGGGACAGCTGGGCAACAGGGCAATGCTTAGTAAGCGCAACAGGATGATTACTCAGATTAATCAGACGGACAGGTACTTTACCTTGGGAGACGTTCACCAGGCACTTGGCAGCTCTCACATAAGGATAATCCTCCATCTGGAGTGGTTCCACCAGGGCTGGATAATCTCGGCCTTCGACTCCCAGGACAGCACGACACCACAAAAGAGTTTGAGAATTAGGAGGCAAAGTCACAGGCTTAATATCACGGATCCTGGCAGTACAAATTTCTCCTTTCCCATTAGCAAACCTCTGCTGGGCACTTAACACAGTAATAGTCTTTTGAATCACCCTCCTGGATGCAGAGGAAGCAGTGGGCAAAGTCTGATGTAATACAGCAAGTATTTCTGAATAACAGTTTTTGAAAACATTGGTGCCTAGAATGACAGGATGTCCTCCTCTGTCACCGGCCTGTACTACGATCACTCCCTGTTGAGGCAGGGTTACTTCTCCCACCTGCAGGGTGGGTTCCCAGTATCCATGAACCTTTACTGGTTTGCCATTGCTGGCGATAATTTCCACCCAGGATTCAGGCGGTTGGGTCAACTGGTTGGTGTCCCAGAACTTTTCAAATGCAGGCAGCTGAATAGTAGTGACCTGAGACCCAGTATCTAATAGGGCTTCAAAGGGGACCCCGTTGATCTCTATATTGATTTTAGGATGGGATCCTACATAACGTGGCATCCAATTTGGATCCTCTGGACCTAGTGTTCTACCTCCCGAGGGGTGGTCCTCAGCCTCAGGGGTTGCCCGTTTAACTGCCAGCACGTGGATTCTGTGTGTCCCAGCTTTTTGCAGTATGTACACACGGGCTTCTTGCGACCTCTATTACGCCTCCCAGGATCCCTGGGGTGAGTCTCTTGGTAAGGAGGTGGGAACGGCCTAGGAGGTGACAGGAATTCTTCTTCTAGCATTATGGGTTTTTCCCATTCCTCTATTTTTCTGCACACTTTCTCTAGACTTTTAGTGAGGTGATTTACTTGCTCTGTCAGCATGGCAATAGTATCAGTAGCTGACACTTGAACAGCTTGGCCGGCCTCAGCTCGGTTAGTGACAAGCGGTTTTGGCTTGCAGGCTGATGACTCAGATAGGGCGCTCAACTCAGGAGATACTGTGGACCCCAGAATTTTTATAGCCAGTTCTTTAAAGTCCAGAAAGGCACTGTTAGGGTGCTGGGCGGACAGCATCTTTAACTGGGTCCTTATTTGTTCACTAGACACCCCGTTGATAAATTGTTCCCTCAGGGTCTGGTCCCGGTTATCAGCCTCTTTGGGATCTATCTGGATTACAGCCCCTAAAGCCTCCTGAAGTGATAGGGCAAAGTCACGGAGGGACTCACTGGACTTCTGTTTCTTGCCAAAGAAGTGCATTTTTATCTCTGAGGCAGTCCTAGTTTCAAAAGTGGCTCTGAGGCGGGTAAAGATCTGTTCTAGAGTACTCCGCTCAGTAGCAGGCCATGATAACACTTCCCTGCGGGCAGCTCCCTCCAGTTGCGCCAGCATGATTTCCATTTGCTGGTCGGCATTTATAGGGTACAATCGGAATAGTGCCAGCAACTTTTCTTTAAAGTCCCTTAGGGTATGGGTCTCTCCCCTGTAGCGGGGGAACCATGGGGCCCCGAAATAATAAGGCATGGTAAAGGGCATCATGCTGGGGGCTGTCGGTTGATTAGGAGCCGCAAGCTCTCCTGGGGCCGGCTGCTCAGGCACTCCTGGCTCTGACATGGTAGTCTATTGAGAGGTGGCCGCTGGCGACTAAAGGGGCCGGTACACTCCCCTTCCCTCCGGTTACAAGTGCTTACCGGTATCGCTGGTCTTGCGCAGGCCAAGTCTCGCGAGATTCCGGACGTCCTGAGACCGCGGTGACGCAGGAGAAGCAGGGCCGCAGCGGTGCGATGATGAAGAGGGGCGGGACTCTCTGTGTCTTTGCAGGGATCCGCCCACGAATGTCCTCAGCGGCGCGGGAAACTTTACTCCAGGCAGCCGGTGGCCATCTTTAGCAAAACGCTGTCCATTCACTGACAGCAAGCAGGATTGTAAAAAGTCCACAAAACCACACTCCAATGCGGCGATTTTCTTCCTTTTTAGAGGTTTTTGGTACACTTTGGGTACGATTTTCAGTCCACAAAGTCCACTTGAATAAAACAGGCAAATTGTCACTTTGGTCACAGGGCAACTGTATAAGGCACAAAGTTCACGCTTCTTGCACTAGAAAGCGTGCGTATCCTGTTCGTGGAACGCCAAAAGAGAAGGTGCAGCGTACTCAAGTTGTGTGCAGTAGGTGTTTCTGGGTGACGTAGTGCAATATACACTAACCTGGTACAGCTGACTCTCTGCAAGGGCAGGTATAGGTAGAAATAGTTCGTGACGCCAGTGCCAAGTAAACGGTGGCACGCCGTTTGCGGATGCAGGAATAATTTGAGGAAACGTGGTGTTAAAACAGAACTTCAACTTTTAGTAGTTTGCAGGCAGAGACAATAAAGGAAATGCAGTTCCTCAGCATACAGTCGATTTTGCAATTCGGTCGATGCAGGCAATTCAGTACAGCAGGGTAATTACAGAGTGTTGAACACAGGACTTGCAGCAAAGGAGCTTGCACTCTAATTCTGTCTGATCCTGGAATACAGCATATCTTCACCAAGGCCCATTAACCTAGTTCTGGCTTTATCTCCTTGGCTATAGCTTTAATAAGTACCTCCTCTGTCTTTCTGAGTACCTCTTGCTTTCCTGATCTTTGCCTCTGTCTCTCTCAGCTTCTGGAAACTTCCTCAGGCTCTAGAAACTTCTGAGCTCTCCACAAGACTCACTTTCACTTCCCTGTTTGGGCCTTATATAAACTAGGGCTCTCTAGCTCCCTCTAGCGACTAGAAGCTGGAATGACACCCCTGCAGGCCTGTCCATGCAAGTTTCACAGTAACAGGGAAATACATAACATTACATTACATGACAATTTATAAAACTGACATATACCAACTTCTCCATAATTAAGGAGGGACGACAGCACACCAAGTGACACTTTGGTAGTGACGGGTATTACAGTTCCCGTACACTACATTTACCCATGCCCTCCTTGTCGGTCTGCAGACTGCCGAAAGCGGCAGCAGTTGGCACCTATGTTTTGTCATCATCAGAGACGTGCTGCGGTGGTCTTCCAATGTCCTCACCCTGAAACATATAGTTGGGCATCAGTGCACTCAATCTCTTCCACTTCTGGTGCAGGGCTATGTGGATGGCCCACGGAAATCCTGCCAGCAGAGTCATCAAAAAGCATAACAGACTGCTGCATGACTTGGGGCTTAGACTGCTTGCCTGATTTGCAAGGGGGTGAGTTAAAAGACAAATGGCCATGGGCTGTAGGTGACAACTCTGATCTTTCAGCAGGGGACGAGGTGGGAGATAATGCGAAGGAACTGTAGGCACTGTCAGCCCCGCAGTCTACTATAGTCTGTACTTGTTCTGGCCTCACCATTCATACTGTCCTAAATGCAGTGTAAGCCGCAAATGTACTTTCTAGCGCAAAAGATGAGCATTTGTCACCCAAAAATGTAACAGACGAATTAGTGAAATGTATTTCCTTGTCCACTAGGTAGAGCAGGGGTATATCACAGCCAAAAAGTTGGGAATTTCACCCAACAATGTAACAGACAAATTAGTGAAATGTATTTCCCTGTCTACTAGGTAGAGCAGAGGTATATCACAGCTAAAAATTTGGGATATGTAACCCGACAATGTATCAGACAAATTAGTGAAATGACTTAACCCCTTAGGGACACATGACGTACCGGTACGGAATGTTTCCAGAGTCCTTAAGGACACATGACGTACCGGTACGTCAAGTGTTGTTCCGATCACCACCGCCTGGCGGGCGGTGATCGGAACAAGGTGCCTGCTCAAATCATTGAGCAGGCACCTCAGCTAAATGCACGGGGGGTCTCGTGACCCCCCCGTGTCAGCGATCACCGCAAACCGCAGGTCAATTCAGACCTGCGGTTTGCGGCTTTTACCTGGTGCGGCGATGGTGCCATCGGGTCCCCATGGGGCTGTGGGGGGGACCCGATGGCATAGAAGGCAGCGCGATGCCTTCCTGAGGCATCTGCGCTGCCTTCCGGTGAAGAGCCTGTAAGATCCAGCCCCCTGGATCTCACAGGCCCCGGATGCTGTATGAGTAATACACACAGTATTAGGCTACTTTTACACTTGCGTTCAGAGCGGGTCCGTCTGGTATCTGCACAGACGGATCCGCTCCTATAATGCAAACGCTTAGATCCGTTCAGAACGGATCCGTTTGCATTACCATGAAAAAAAAAAAAATAATATATATATATATATATATATATATATATATATATATATATTTTTTTTTTTGTTCATGATAATGCAAACGGATCCTTTTGACTTTACATTGAAAGTCAATGGGGGACGGATCCGTTTGAAAATTGAGCCATACTGTGTCAACTTCAAACAGATCCGTCCCCATTGACTTACATTGTAAGTCTGGACGGATCCGTTTGCCTCCGCACGGCCAGGCGGACACCCGAACGCTGCAAGCAGCGTTCAGGTGTCCGCCTGCTGAGCGGAGCGGAGGACAAACGGTGCCAGACTGATGCATTCTGAGCGGATCCGCATCCACTCAGAATGCATTAGGACTGGACGGATCCGTTCGGGGGCGCTTGTGAGAGCCTTCAAACGGAGCTCACAAGCGGAGGCCCGAACGCTAGTGTGAAAGTAGCCTTACTCATACAGCCAATGCATTCCAATACAGAAGTATTGGAATGCATTGTAAAGGAATATACCCCCAGAAGTTCAAGTCCCAAAGTGGGACTAAAAAGAAAGTGAAAAAAAAGTTGAAAAAAAAAAGTTTTCCCCCCAAAAAATTAAAAAAGTTTCAAGTAAAAATAAACAAAAACATCATTTTCCACAAATAAAGTTAAAAAAAAATTGGTAAAAAATAGGGGGGGTAAAGTATACATATTAGGTATCTCCGCGTCCGTATCGCCCGGCTCTATAAACATATCATATGAACTAACCTCTCAGATGAACACCGTAAAAAAAAAAAAAAAATGTGCTAAATAAACAATTTCAAGATTTGCTTCTAAACTTCTAAGGCTTGTAACATCCCCAAAAAATTAAATATAATTCCCAAAATTAACCAAACATGAAGTAGACATATGGGGAATGTAAAGTAATAACTATTTTTGGAGGTATTACTATTTATTATAGAAGTAGAGAAATTGAAACTGGTAAATTTGGTATTTTTTTATAAATAAAAATGCATTTTTTTTACTTCATTTTACCCGTTTCATGAAGTACAATATGTGACAAAAAAACTATCTCAGAACGGCCTGGATAAGTCAAAGCATTTTAAAGTTATCAGCACTTAAATTGACACTGGTCAGATTTGCAAAAAATGGCCTGGTCCTTAAGGTGAAATAGGGCTTAAGGGGTTAAAATAAAATATGTAAAAATTAAAAATAATAATCTTGATCTATGAGTTGGAGGTCCATATGGAGTAGGAGGTTGAGGAGGTGGTGGACGTAGCAGTGTAGGTGAAAGCGGCGATGGAGAAGGACGAGGTAGCCAACACTGTTTTTTGGTATTATGCATATATATATATATTATTTTTTTTTGTTTAAATTAGGGTACACCCCAAAAGAGTGTGAAATATCCAAAATACAAGAATGAGCAATTGCGCTGGAGTATAACAATGGCTGGGTAAGGCCTGTTTACATGTCTATTCTGCACAAGGTACGGGCAAGTCCTGTGGGATCCATGCCTGATTCATTTTAATGAATGTGAGCTTGTCCACATTGGCTGTGGACAGACGGCTGCGCTTGTCTGTGATGACGCCCCCTGCCGTGCTAAACACACGTTCAGACAATACACTGGCTGCGGGGCAGGCCAGCACCTCCAAGGGCAAGCTCAGGCCATGTGCCCAATTTGGAGACCCAGAAGTTGAAGGGGGCAGACCCGTCATTCAGTACGTGGGTGTAGGCATGTGCACACATACTGCTCCACCATGTTTCTGAAATGCTGCCTCCTGCTAAGACGTTCCATATCAGCTGGTGGTGTTGGTTGTTGTGGTGTGCTAACCCTGCCTTCTGAGGTGCTGGCGGTGCCCCAGCTGTGTTGGTGACCTCTTCCTCGTCCTCTGCCTTCGCCTTGTGCTTCCACTGTGCCCCTGCTGTCAGGTGGGAATGCCACCAGCAGCGCGTCTACCAGCGTGCGCTTGTACTCGCGCATCTTACGATCACGCCAGTGACGGAATTAAGGACGGTAAGTTGTTCTTGCAACAGGGATCCAGCAGTGTGGCCACCTAGTAATCAGCACAAGTTAGAATGTGGGCATCTCGGCGGCTGTTACGGAGACACTGCAGCATGTAATCGCTCATGTGTGCCAGGCTGCCCAGAGACAACGACAAGCTGTCCTCTGTGGGAGGTGTATCGTCTGTGTCCTCTGTATCCCACCAGCCACGCACCAGTGATGGCGATGAACTGGTTTGGGTGCCAACTTGCTGTGAACACGGTTCCTCCTCCTCATCCTCCACCTCGTCATCCTCCAGAACTGTGCCCTTGCTGGACAATTGTGTACCTGGCATTTGTGGGTGCAGGAACCCACCCTCGGAGCCACTTGTGAATGACTGGCCTGAAACCCTTGTAAATTATCCCTTTTCCTCCTCCTCCTCCTGTGCCACAGCCTCTTCCGAATTGTTTTTTCAAGAAAGCATAGAAGTGGGATAGTTACGCTGAGAATGGCGTTATCGGCACTGGCCATATTGGTGGAGTACTCGAAACAGCGCAACAAGGAACACAGGTCTCGCATGGAGGCCCAGTCATTGGTGGTGAAGTGGTGCTGTTCAGCCGAGCGGCTCACCCGTGCGTGCTGCAGCTGAAACTCCACTATCGCCTGCTACTGCTCGCACAGTCTGGCTAGCATGTGCAAAGTGGGGTTCCCCCTTGTGGGCATGTCGCTTATGAGGCGGTGAGCGGTTAGGCCGAAGTTACGCTGCAGCTCTGACAGGCGAGCAGCAGCAGGGTGAGAACGCCGAAAGTGCGAACAGACGGCCCACACTTTCTGCAGCAGCTCTGACATATCGGGGTAACTTTTAACGAACCTCTGCATCACCAAATTCAGCCCATGGGCCAAGCAAGGGATGTGCGTCAAACCGGCTAGGCCCAGAGCTGCTACGATATTTCGCCCATTATCGCACACCACCAGGCCGGGCTTGAGGCTGACTGGCACAAACCACTCATCGGTCTGTTGTTTCATGCCCGTCCACAGCTCCTGCGCGGTGTGGGGTTTGTCCCCCAAACAGATACGTTTTAAAACTGCCTGCTGTCGTTTACCCCTGGCTGTGCTGAAGTTGGTGGTGAAGGTGTTACGCTGACCGGATGAGAAGGCAGGTGAGGTTGCGGAAGCAGAGTAGGAGGAGGAAGCAAGAGGAGGCAAAGAGAAGCACCCTACAATCCTCGGTGGTGGAAGTACATGCGCCAAATTACTATCCGCCTCAGGCCAAGCCGCCACTGCATTTACCCAGTGTGCTGTTAGGGAGATATAACGTCCCTGACCATGCTTACTGGTCCATGTATTCGTAGTTAGGTGGACCTTGCCACAGATGGCGTTGCGCAGTGCACACCTGATTTTGTCCCCCACTTGGTTGTGCAGGGAAGGGATGGCTCGCCTGGAAAAGTAGTGGTGGCTAGGCACGACGTACTGTGGGACAGACACCGCCATTAAAAGTCTCCGTCTCCACCATGGTATGACAGCATTTCAAAGGCCAGTAATTTTTAAATGCTGGCATTCAGGGCCAGGGATCACGGGTGGGTAGGGGGGTACTTCCTCTTTCGTTCGAGTGTTTGGGAGATAGACAGCTGAACACTTTCATGGGACATTGTGGAGATGCTTGGTGACCTAGGTGGTGGCCATGCTGGCAGATCCTCTGTTTGCGGGGTGGCAGGTGCCACTGTCACTCCAGACGGGATGAAGAGGCCGAGACTGCAGCAGAAGAGGAAGCAGGAGTAGCCATAGACCTTTCTTGGTTTTTGAGGTGTCTACTCCACTGCAGCTCATGCTTTGCACTTAGATGCCTGGTCATGCAGGTTGTGCTTAGGTTGAGAACGTTTATGCCTCGCTTCAGGCTCTGAATGCACAGCGTGCAAACCACTCGTGTGTTGTCGTCAGCACATTTTTTGAAGAAATGCCACGCCAGAAAACTCCTTGGAGGTGGCTTTGGTGTGCTCGGTCCCTTGGTGCGGTGGACAGTAGCAGGCGTACTGTGTAGGGGATGAACGCTCAACTTTTGCACCGTGCTCCCTCTTCGGCTGTGCTGGTGGCTCTTTGCGACCTCCACCTCTTCCTCCAAACTAGACAGGTCACTCGCATGACCTTGATTCCATGTGGGATCGAGGACATCATCGTCCTCTACATCATCTTCTACGCAGTTTTCACCCCTGCCCTCCTTGTCGTTCTGCACACTGCAGAAAGCCGCAGCAGTTGGCACCTGTGTTTCGTCATCATCCAAGACGTGCTGCGATGGTCTTACCATGTACTCATCCTAAAACATACAGTCAGGTCCATAAATATTGGGAAATCTACACAATTCTAACATTTTTGGCTCTATACACCACCACAATGGATTTTAAATGAAATAAACTAGATGTGCTTTAACTGAAGACTGTCAGCTTTAATTTGAGGGTATTTACATCCAAATCAGGTGAACGGTGTAGGAATTACAACAGTTTGCATATGTGCCTCCCACTTGTTAAGGAACCAAAAGTAATCGGACAAAAATAATAATCATAAATCAAACTTTCACTTTTTAATACTTGGTTGCAAATCCTTTGCAGTCAATTACAGCCTGAAGTCTGGAACTCATAGACATCACCAGACGCTGGGTTTCATCCCTGGTGATGCTCTGTCGGGCCTCTACTGCAAGTGTCTTCAGTTTCTACTTGTTATTGAGGCATTTTCCCTTCAATTTTGTCTTCAGCAAGTGAAATGCATGCTCAATCGGATTCAGGTCAGGTGATTGACTTGACCATTGCATAAACATTCCACTTCTTTCCCTTAAAAAACTCTTTGGTTGCTTTTGCAGTATGCTTTGGGTCATTGTCCATCTGCACTGTGATGGGCAGTCTAATGAGTTCTGAAGCATTTGGCTGAATATGAGCAGATAATATTGCCCGAAACACTTCAGAATTCATCCTGCTGCTTTTGTCAGCAGTCACATCATCAATAAATACAAGAGAACCAGTTCCATTGGCAGCTATACATGCCCACGCCATGACATTACCACCACCATGCTTCACTGATGAGGTGGTATGCTTAGTATCATGAACAGTTTCTTTCCTTCTCCATACTCTTCTCTTCCCATCATTCTGGTACAAGTTGATCTTGGTGTCATCTGTCCATAGGATGTTGTTCCAGAACTGTGAAGGCTTTTTTAGATGTTGTTTGGCAAACTCTAATCTGGCCTTCCTGTTTTTGAGGCTCACCAATGGTTTACATCTTGTAGTGAACCCTCTGTATTCAATCTGGTGAAGTCTTCTCTTGATTGTTGACTTTGACACCCATACACTTACCTCCTGGAGAGTGTTGTTTATCTGGCCAAATGTTGTGAAGGGTGTTTTCTTCACTAGGGAAAAAATTCTTCGGTCATCCACCACAGTTGTTTTCTGTGGTTTTCCGGGTCTTTTGGTGTTGCTGAGTTCACCAGCGCGTTCCTTCTTTTTAAGAATGTTCCAAACAGTTGTTTTGGCCACGCCTAATGTTTTTGCTATCTCTCTGATGGGTTTGTTTTGTTTTTTCAGCCTAATGATGGCTTGCTTCACTGATATTGACAGCTCTTTGGATCTCATCTTGGAAGTTGACAGCAACAGATTCCAAATGCAAATAGCACACTTGAAATGAACTCTGGTGGTGTATAGAGCCAAAAATGTTAGAATTGTGTCGATGTCCCAATATTTATGGACCTGACTGTAAGTGGTTGGGCATTGGTGCACTCAATCTCTTCCACTTCTGGGGCAGGGCTATGTGGATAGCCCTGGGAAACCATGCTAGCAGAGTCATCAAAAAGCAGAAGAGACTGCTGCATGACTTGGGGCTCAGACTGCTTGGCTGATTTGCAAGGGGGTGAGGTGAAAGACTGATGGCCATGGGCAGCAGGAAACTGGGTGGGAGACAATGTGAAGGAACTGGAGGCACTGTCAGCGACCTAATCTATTATTGACTATACTTGTTCTGGCCTCATTATTTGTAGAGCCGCATTTGGCCCTACCAAATAACGCTGAAGGTTTTGTCGCCTACTCGCACCTGAGGAAGGTGTTTAACTTGTGCGTGTAGCTGGCACAGATTAATTACGTCCTCTCCCTACAACAGGAGCTCCACCAGCAGCAACACGACCAGGGCCACTTCCCTTCTTTGACACTCTCCGCATTCTTTGCGTTCATCCACTAAACTAACAGATGGTTTATGTCAGGCAAAAATGTAACCACCAATAGTCAACAATTAAGTTCACTGAGGGTAAGGCAGTGCCAGTGTCATAAAGATGAAAAATTTCTTGAGGTCCCACAACAGTGTGACAGGCGAATTTTATACAATTACTTCACGGTCACAAAAAATGTTGATTTGTCAACCAATAATGGAGTAAGTGATTCTAGCAGCTCTCACCTGCCAAGGATTCCAATGATGTAGCACGGAGCAGCTCCTCACCCGAAATAGGAGCCAATAAACAATATGTAGAAAAAGGAAGAAATGTCCAGCTTGTCTTGATGGAAATCCAAAGGCACTTTATTTAATGTTCAAAATAAAATCATCCAGGTACAGAATGCAAAGTCTACGCGTTTCGGGCAGAGAAATAGTAGCCCTTACTCATGACTGTCAACCAACAATGTAACTGCAGTATTGACTGGTTGTATTGGACTGTCACAAATGCAGCAAAGGCCACAAATGTAGTATCTTGCACAAAATGGGTGTTTTTTTAAAATACCAGAATATAACAGCAGTATCTAGCGCTTGTATTTCACTGTGACAAATGCAACAAAGGCCGCAAATTTATTATCTTGCTCAAAATGGGTGTTTTTTTTAAACCCAGAATATAATTGCAGTATTTAAAGCTTGTATTTCACTGTCAGAAATGCATCAAAGGCCCTAGATGTAGGGTCTTGCAAAAAATGGGTGTTTTTTTTAAAACCAGTATTTAATTGCAGTATTTAAAGCTTGTATTTCACTGTGACAAATGCAGCAAAGGCCCCAGATGTAGGGTCTTGCAAAAAATTGGTGTTTTTTTAAACCCAGAATATAACTGCAGTATTTAAAGTTTTTTTAAAACCAGAATATACTAACAGTATATATAGCAGTATATAACGCTTGTATTGGACTGCCAGAAATGCAGCAAAGGCCGCAAATTTATTATCTTGCCCAAAATGTTTTTTTTTTAAACCCAGAATATAACTGCAGTGTTTAACGCTTGTATTGGACTGTCACAAATGCAACAAAGGCCGCAAATTTATTATATTGCCCAAAATGGGTGTTTTTTTAAAACCAGAATATACTAACAGTATATATAGCAGTATCTAACGCTTGTATTGGACTGTCAGAAATGCAGCAAAGGACGCAAATGTATTATCTTGCTTAAAACGTTTTTTTTTAATACCAGAATATAACAGCAGTATCTAACGCTTGTATTGGACTGCCAGAAATGCAGCAAAGGACGCAAATGTATTATCTTGCTTAAAACGTTTTTTTAATACCAGAATATAACAGCAGTATCTAACGCTTGTATTGGACTGCCAGAAATGCAGCAAAGGCCGCAAATTTATTATCTTGCCCAAAATGTTTTTGTTTTTTAAACCAGAATATAACAACAGTTTCTAACACTTGTATTTCACTGTTAGAAATGCAGCAAAGGCCCCAGATGTACGGTCTTGCAAAAAATTGGTGTTTTTTTTAAAACCAAGAATATAACTGCAGTATTTAAAGTTTATATTTGACTGTCACAAATGCAACAAAGGCTGCAAATGTAGGGTTATGCCCAAAATGGGTGTTTTTTAAAACCAGAATATAACAGCAGTATCTAACGCTTGTATTGGACTGTCATAAATGCAGCAAAGGCCGCAAATGTATTATCTTGCCCAAAATGGGTGTTTTTTTAATACCAGAATATAATTGCAGTGTTTAGAGCTTGTATTTCAGTGTCAGAAAAGTAGCAAAGACCCCAGATGTAGGGTCTTGCAAAAAATGTTTTGTTTTTTTTAAACCCAGAATTTAATTGCAGTATTTAAAGCTTGTATTTCACTGTGACAAATGCAGCAAAGGCCCCAGATGTAGGGTCGTGCTAAAAATAGGTTGTTTTTTAAACCCAGAATCTAATTGCAGTATTTAAAGCTTGTATTGGACTGTGGCAAATGCAGCAAAGGCCACAAATGTAGGGTATTGCAAAAAATGGGTGTTTTTTTTTAAACCCTGAATATAACTGTAGTATTTAAATCTTGTATTTGACTGTCACAAATGCAAATATGCTGTGCTGGTGCACTGAACTTGCACAAAATGGCCGCCGCCGCCCACCTAACTAACAGACGGATAAAAGTTATTTTTCTGTGTCACTGGGCTCAGGGCAGGTTAAAAAAATGTTGCACTGCACCCACAAAACAAAATCGCTGTAGATCGCTGAGCTAACAAGCACTTCTGATAACAGATGATTCTTTCCTATTCTCTCCCTCACAGCAGCAGCAGCATCCTCTCCCTACACTAAGCACAGCAGAGTGACGTGCAGCGCTACGTGACTCCAGCTTATATAGAGGCTGGGTCACATGCTGCACTGGCCAATCACAGCCATGCTATTAGTAGGCATGGCTGTGATGGCTTCTAAGGGCACACGAGTTAAACAATTGTTGATTGGCTGCTCTGCAGCGGCAGGTGGTGGAAAGGGCTTGCATGTGTGGTTGGAAGGAGAGGGCAGAATCCAAGGTCACTCCAAGGCAGCGGACTTGGTTGACTGGTGAGAGTGTGCAGCCATTGATTATGATAGATAGGTCTGTTGGTGGGGGGGGGGGGTTGAGCAGGATGGGGGAAAGATGATGAATTCTGTTTTATCCATGTTACGTTTTAGAAATCGAGAGGAGAAGAAGGAGGATATGGAAGATAGGCATTGTGGGATTTTGAATAATAAGGTGGTGATGTCTGGACCAGAGAGGTAGAGTTGTGTGGTCAGCATAAAAGTGATACTGAAAGCCATGGGACTCTATGAGCTGTCCCAGGCTGAAAGTGTAGATAGAGAAGAGCAGAGGTCCTAGGACAGAGCCTTGTGGGACACCAACAGAGAGGGAATGAGACGAGGAGGTGGTGCGGGAGTGGGAGACGCTAAATGTCCAGTCTGTGAGGTATGATGTGATCCAGGAGAGGGCCAGGTCAGTGATGCCAAGAGACGAGAGAGTTTGTAACAGAAGGGAGTGGTCGACAGTGTCAAAGGCAGAGGACAGGTCAAGGAGAAGGAAGACTGAGTAATGTTTTTTGGTTTCGGCTGTTAATAGGTCATTGGTGACTTTGGTAAGGGCAGTCTCAGTTGAGTAGTGGGGGTTAGAACCCAGATTGTATCCAGTCAAAGAGGGAGCAGGAGGATAGGTGAGAGGACAGTTCAGAATGGACATGTTGCTCAAGTAGCTTTGAGGCATATGGAAGAAGTGATATGGGGCGATAACTGGACAAAGCAGATGGGTCAAGTGAAGGCTTTTTGAGGATGGGTGTAATGGTAGCATGTTTAAAACCAGAGGGGAAGACACCAGAGGTTAGTGATAGGTTGAAGAGATGAGTTAGAGTTGGGATAAACACTGTGGTGAGGTTAGGGATGAGGTAAGATGAGGTGGGACGGGATTGGGTCAAGTGCACAGGTGGTGAGATGTGATCTGGAGTGTAGAGTGGAGAGTTTTTTTCTGTAATTGTGGATAAGGGGGTTTTGGGAGAAGATGACCGAGCAGGTGTGTAGAGGGTCTGTGCACTGAAGCTTTCTTTGATATTAACTAGCTTTTGTTTGAAGTATGTGGCAAAGTCCTCAGGTGAGATCAGAGGGTGGGAGCACTGGGGGACGGATAAGAGAGTTAAAAGTGTTAAAAAGTTGTTTAGGGCTGTGGGACAGGGAAGATATGAGAGATAAGAAGTAGGCCTGTTTTGCATCAGTGAGTGAGGATTTGAAAATGAGGAGGGATTGCTTGAATGTGATGAAGCGATCCTTAGAATGGGATTTCTTCCATTCTTTTCAGCAGCCCTGGAAGCTTGTCTGAATTTTTTGGTCAGGTTGGTGTTCCAGGGTTGTCTATTGATTTTTCGGGTTTTGTTGTGTGTGAGGGGGGAAACAATGTCCAGAGCTGTACTTATTGTGGTGTTAAACAGGGTGGTGGCAGTATCTGGGTCTTGGAGGGAACAGATGGTAGAGAGTGGCAGAAGAGAATCAGAAAGCAAGCGAAAGTCGAGATGTTTAAGGTTCCTGCAGGGGTGTTAGTCTGTGGACCTAGGGAGCATCAGAAGAGACTAGTTAAGAGAAGGTGAGTAGGTTGTGGTCTGATAGGGGGAGAGGCGAATTAGAAAGGTTATATAGGGAGCAGAGGCGGGTAAAGATAAGATCCAGAGTGTGACCATCTCTGTGGGTGGGAGCTGAAGATCACTGTGATAGACCGAAGGAGGAAGAGAGTGATAGGAGTTTTGAAGCGGCTGAGTGGCAGGTGTCAATAGGGATGTTCAAGTCACCCATGATGATAGTGGGGATATCGGCAGAAAGTGTAGGAGCCAGGTGTTAATAAAGTGCTCAAGAAACATGGTGGCTGGGCCTGGGGGTCGGTGAATGACAGCTACTTGGAGGTTGGAGGGAGAGTAGATGTGAACAGAGTGTACTTCAAATGAAGTGAGTTTAATTGAGGGTGGCAGTGGAGTTTGGCTGTAGGAGCAGGTGTCTGATAGGAGAAGACCAACTCCTCCACCATGTTTGCAGCCGGGGCAGAGGGTGTGAGTGAAATGAAATCCGCTACAAGAGAGTGCAGCAGAGGAAGAGGTGTCAGAGGGTGTCAGCCATGTTTCTGTGAGACCCAAAAAGGAAAGTTTTTGAAAGATGAAGAGGTCATGAATGTAGGACAGTTTGTTACAGACAGAGCGTGCATTCCATAATACTCCTATAAGAGGAACCAAGGGAGAAGGGGTCAGAGGAATGGTTATTAGGTTTAAGGGGTTGCAGAAATTTGTAGAAGGAGATTTGTAGTAGGAGGTAGAGGTGATAGTGGGGATTTGCTGAGGGGGGCCTAGATTTGGGGAGATATTACCAGCAATAAGGAGAAGCAGAGAAAGGTTTAGTAGGTGAGAATAAGAAAGGGCATAAGGTATCTGTGTGTGTTTGGGAAGCAAGTGTTTTATGTTGCCAATCAGGTTTGTGCAAGCGGTCAGATGAGATGGTAAGATGGAGGGAGAGATGACTAGTTCATTGCTGGGTGAATGGATGTAGGGGTATTTCAGGAGGTTGTGGAAAAGTGGGAAGTGTAAGATGAAAGATTGAAACATTGTTTGCATTAACTATTTCTGTGATTACTTTTAGTCCCCTTCTGGTTCAATTCTGGTATAATTCGGTATGTGCACTTAAGGAGTTGCACTTACTGTATATAGATGTTGCATTGAAAAGACCAAGGTCTGAAAGACCTAAGAACTTAGATTTATACCACTCAGTGTTCAATCAAGTGTGAACAAGAAGGGAGGGGGCTACATTTGGCCTAATCAAGGGAGGACCAGATACAGGGGTGAAATATCAATGTAAACAAATACTCCAAAAAATCCAGCAGGGAAAGGGACATGGAAAGTTCAGTGCAGACATACCTGGGGATGAGTAGAAAAGATGAGAGCTGTGGACAATATCAGAAATCCAAAAAAAGAGAAAAAAAAAACCATGGGTTGTAAATCCACTAGTTCCCTTCACACATACACACATCTACAGTGTAATATGATAAAATTCTGTCTACTTGCAGCTGCCAGTAGGGGGAGCCCATTGCCCCAGAATTTGTAAAAATGTATATGCAGTTAGCTCCATGGTGGACAGAGGTGGATAAACAGCATAGCACAGTCTGTTTGGCTATATTTATGGTTGTGATCACCTCGTGTTTTATTACTTATCTTTTGACCTCTATATCCCACCTGAAGAAAACCAGCCTTGGGTGACTCCCTCAGTGGCGGACTCAGCAGGGCCCAGTGAGGTCTAGGGTGTAATGGATGCTTGTCATCCATTACAGCCCATGCATCATTCCAAGGCCTGTGATATTCTCCATTCATCAGAGGAACAGGACTAGGTGAGTATTACTGTTTTATTTTATTTTAACTAACGTCACAAGGGATTTAATAATGTAAGTAAAACATTAAGAGGGTAGCAATACTGTAAGGGGTTGCTAAAGCGGCAGCACTTCCGTAAGTGCCCTTAGTTTGGGCACTAAGGCTCCATTCACACGCCCCCGCAACGTGTTTTGCGGATCCACGGAGCTGCGTATCCGAAAAACACGGAAAGCGGCAATGTGCGTTCCGCATCTTGCGTACAGCACATTGCCAAAACTAATAGAATATGCCTTTTCTTGTCCGCAATTGCGGACAAGAATAGGACATGTTCTATTTTTTTGCGGAACAGAAGTGCGGACCCGGAAGTGCGGATCCGCAATTTCGTGTCCGGGCAGCACATCGTGCTGCCCCATAGGAATGAATGGGTCCGCAATTCTGTTCCGCAAAATGCGGAACAAAATTGCGGACGTGTGAATGGAGCCTAAGGGGTCATAACTACAATGAGGGGGCACTAAGGGAGCATTACTACTGTGAAGAGGCCACTATGGAGGAATAACTATTGTGAAAGGGGCAATAAGGGGGCCTAATAACTATGTGGAGGCACTAAATAGGAATACATTTTATGTGGGGGCACTATAGGGACATACAGGGCACAGGCAGCATACTGTAGTGGGTGAAGGTTGTATGGTGAAAGTGGGTGGCGAGAAGTTTTGTGGGGGGAGGGGGGGACATGTTCAAAAATTTGCAGCCTTTTCTAGTTACTCCCCTGTGCCTCCTGATACCCTGTAGCTGCTGCAATTGTAATTTGAGATTTTTGGTCTTTCTCGGTCCACAAAAAAAACTGATTAGGAGATAACTTTGATCCTTGTCATTTAGCCCCTCAGATGCTACATTCAATATTGACTATAGGAGCTGAGAGGTTAAATAGCAGGAGGGGGCTCCCTTTGTTCCTTAAAGCGAACTTTTCACCTTATTTTCACTTTATAAACTAGCAACAGTACCTTATAGATTATCTTGAGTGTGTTGTTATCCATGTTAGAGCCGCTTTCCTGGGCTCTTTATACTTCAAAAAATAGTCTTATAAACTTCACATTCTGTGCTCCAACAGTCATGCAACCAGTCAAGGGGGTAGCCCTTCCATCTCCTCTGGCCGTACCGCCCCTGCCCTAACCCCTCCTCTATGCTCCTTAACTGACAGCCGGCTCAGTCGCCGGGACGGCGCTTCTGAAACCTGCGCATGCGCCGTCCTCCTGATTCGCCGCGCGATCCCGTCTTTCTTGCTGACAATAGTGGAGCGCACGGGAGGGAGAGCAGACAGGAGAGCAGACAGGCCGGCATCGCGTAATGCGCATGCGCGATTCTCTTACATGATCGCGCTTTTGTCAGCAAGAAAGACGGGATCGCGCGGCGAATCAGGAGGACGGCGCATGCGCAGGTTTCAGAAGCGCCGTCCCGGCGACTGAGCCGGCTGTCAGTTAAGGAGCATAGAGGAGGGGTTAGGGCAGGGGCGGTACGGCCAGAGGAGATGGAAGGGCTACCCCCTTGACTGGTTGCATGACTGTTGGAGCACAGAATGTGAAGTTTATAAGACGATTTTTTGAAGTATAAAGAGCCCAGGAAAGCGGCACTAACATGGATAACAACACACTCAAGATAATCTATAAGGTACTGTTGCTAGTTTATAAAGTGAAAATGAGGTGAAAGGTTCGCTTTAAACTGTGGTTGTTATTGGTTGCTATGGCAGCTTGGGCCTTGTGAAGGCTTCCAGGCCTGCCACAGCAAACTGTTTGTTAAGCCCTGCCTTCAGCAGGGCTTAATAGGAATCCACTAAGAATCCCATAGAATGCAATAATGTTCTATTGTAGTGTATGTTATAAGTGATCAAAGTACTCTAAGGGGCATTAAAAATTAAAGGGAAAAAAATGTATCAAAGCTATTGAAAATTCAAATAATTCCCCTTACCCAACTTGATATATAAAAATACATTAAAAAAAAACAAATTGGTATGGTTGTGTCTGAAAATGTCCAGACTATTAAAATTTAAAAATAATTATTGTGCGAAGTCCACGCCATAGTGGAAACAAAATGTAAAAATAGCCGATCTGCCATTTTGTTGGTCACCTGGCACACATAAAAAAGTAAATATAAAGTCTTATATACTTCAAAATGGTATCAATGAAAACTGACATAAATGGCACCCTCTTACCATTCTGTATGCCTACGTTTTATTAGTTTGAATTACTGCACATTTTGTAACTGGTAAAAATACTCCTTGAAAATTCTAAGAGTAGTAGTTTTACTCTGCCATAAAAAATGTCGTGTGACTTCTGCCAATGACCATTGATGCCCCTGGGAAGAGTAGTTACTAAAATAACCTAGAAGTACTTACAACTTACAATTGTGTTATGTGTGTTATACTTAAAGGGGTTGCAGGCGTTCAGGGCTGAACCTGGATATCACCTCGGAGCCACTGTTTGTTGTGAGCCAATGATGTACCGGACTTCACAATGCAGCGTACTCAAGTTGTGTGTAATAGAGTTTCTGGGTGTAGTAGTGCAATGACACTAACCTGAGACGGCTGACTCTGCATAGGCAGGTGAAGGTAGAAATAGTTTGTGACGCCAGTGCCAAGTAAACGGTGGCACGCCGTTTGCGGATGCAGGAATAAATTGAGGAACACGTGGTATTAAAACCAAACTCCAACTTTAGTAGTCATCATCAATACAGGGACATTAATGGAATCAGTTCCTTTGCATACAGTCGATCTTGCAATACGGTTGATGCAGGCAATTACAGTTTTAGCAAGGTGATTACAGGGTGTTGAACACAGGACTTGCAGTACAGGAGCTTGCACTCTATTTCTGCCTGATCCTGGAATATAGCAATTCTTCACCAAGGCCCAATAACCTAGTTCTGGCTTTATATCCTTGGCTATAGCTTTAGAAAGTACCTCCTCTGTTATTTTTAGTACCTCTTGCTTCTCTGCACTTTGCCTCTGTCCTTCTCAGCTTCCTGAGGCTCTAGAAACTTCTGAGCTCTCCACTAGACTGCCTTTTGCTTCCCTGTCTGGCCTTATATATACTAGGGCTCTCCAGCTCCCTCTAGCGACTAGAAGCTGGAATGACACCCCTAGCAAGCCTGTACATGCAAGTGTCATAGCAACAGGGAAACACATAGCATTGCATTACATGACATTTTATAAAACTGACATATACCAACTTCTCCAAAATTAAGGAGGGACGACAGCACACCAAGTGACACTTTGGTAGTGACGGGTATTACAGTCCCCGTACACTACATACCCCACTGCTTTAAGCTGAGTACGACCTCGTACTCCATCATGGGTCACCCAACTGGAATCTCTACCTGAAATAGAAAATAGAGACATGCAGGCATACATACATGTAATTCATCTGCATTTACATTTACATCAGGTCCAATTGGCAAAGGTGAAGGGTAGTGACAAGGGGCGTCGTTCTCTTCTCTCAGGATAGTGAATGGAACGGGGGCGCTGACCTGGCACAGCGTAACATTATAACCAGGATAGTCCATGACAATGAATAAGTCCATAATAGAACAGCAAAATAACGGAACTACCCAGGAGTTTCCCGTGGGTGTATCACAGGCAAGGGCTCACGTGGAGGAGTCCATTCTTGCGCACAAATGTCAAGTAAGGTATTGCCCGTGGCAACTGTTTGGGAGGAGACACCACCAGAATAATCAAAGTCTCCTAAACGGACTGGCGGACGTCCCCTGGTCATCCGGGTAGACCTTCTCAACACAGGGGTCTCCTCTTCCCTTAGCAACGAGGTAGAAGGGAGAGGAGCAACAGGAGGGTCTCCATCCGTGAGACCTCGGTCAGGAACAACTGGAACAACAGGAACAACAGGAACAACTGGAACAACAGGAACAACAATATCCACTACCGGGGGAACTGGGTCCAGGGCATCTTGAACCGGCTCTTCTGGAGGTGAAGCTACAGTAGGTGCCGGAGCAGGCACCAGCAAGTTCAACCACGGTGTCAGAAGCCAATGCATGGGATCAGCGTCATACCTGAGATTACTGACAGCCTGCATAGGATCCTCGGGCGGTATTGCTGACTGACGCAGGATATTCAGATCCGGAACTCTCGGCACTAGGTTCTGGTGTCAGGCAGAGCTTCAACCGGTTTCGGTGTACAATTTGGGATCCCTTGTCTTCCCGGGTGATCTCATAAGTGTGAGTTCCAACATTTGGGATTGCAGTGACAACATAGGGACTTCGCTCCCACTTACTGTCCAATTTACTGGTACGGCGGTTATTCTTTAACCATACCACGGCCCCTATTGTCAAGGGTTCTGCATGGGCTGCTTGATCATAGTCTCTCTGCTGTCGGTCCCTTGCATAATCCATATGTTCCTGAACAATGGCGTTGGCTGTATTCAATCGCCTTTGATGTTCAGCAACCCAGTCGGTGTTAGGTAATGGGTTAATGCAATCAGGTACATGTACAGTCATGTGAAAAAATTAGGACACCCTTTGAAAGCATGTGGTTTTTTGTAACATTTTTAATAAATGGTTATTTCATCTCCGTTTCAACAATACAGAGAGATTAAAGTAATCTGACTAAACAAAAAAAACTGAAGAAAAGTCTTTTCAAGATCTTCTGTAAATGTCATTCTACAAAAATGCCTATTCTAACTGAGGAAAAAGATAGGACACCCTTGCCCCTAATAGCGAGTGTTACCTCCTTTGGCTGAAATAACTGCAGTGAGACGGTTCTTGTAGCCATCTACCAGTCTTCGACATCGGTCTGAGGAAATTTTTCCCCACTCCTCAATGCAGAACTTTTTCAGCTGTGAGATGTTTGAGGGGTTTCTTGCACGTACAGCCCTTTTCAAGTCACCCCACAGCATCTCAATGGGATTCAAATCTGGACTTTGACTTGGCCATTCCAGGACTCTCCATTTCTTCTTTTTCAGCCAATCTTTGTTTGATTTACTAGTATGTTTTGGGTCATTGTCATGTTGCATGGTCCAGTTCCGCTTCAGCTTTAATTTTCTAACTGATGGTCTCACATGTTCTTCAAGCACCTTCTGATACACAGTAGAATTCATCGTGGATTCTATGATGGTGAGCTGACCAGGTCCTGCTGCAGCAAAGCAGCCCCAAACCATGACACTTCCACCTCCATGCTTCACAGTTGGTATGAGGTTCTTTTCTTGGAATGCTGTGTTTGGTTTACGCCAAACATGTCCTCTGCTGTTGTGTCCAAATAATTCAATTTTGGACTCATCTGTCCAAAGAACATTATTCCAGAAGTCCTGGTCTTTGTCAACTTTATCGCTGGCAAATGTCAGTCTGGCCTCGATGTTTCTCTTGGAAAGCAAAGGTTTCCTCCTTGCACACCTCCCATGCAAGTTAAACTTGTACAGTCTCTTTCTGATTGTAGAGGCATGTACTTCTACATCAACAGTAGCCAGAGCCTGCTGTAGTTCTCGAGATGACACTTTAGGGTTTTTGGATACCTCTTTTAGCATCTTGCGGTCTGCTCTTGGGGTGAACTTGCTGGGGCGACCAGTCCTGGGCATGTTGGCAGTTGTTTTGAAAGCCCTCCACTTGTAGACTATCTTCCGGACAGTGGAATGGCTGATTTCAAAATCTTTTGAGATCTTTTTAAATCCCTTCCCAGACTCATAGGCTGCTACAATCTTTTTTCTGAAGTCCTCTGACAGCTCTTTTGCTCTCACCATGGTGCTCACTCTCACTTCAACAGTCAGGAGCACACCAAACTAAATGTCTGAGGTTTAAATAGGGCAAGCCTCATTCAACATGCAGAGTAACGATCTACTAATTATGTGCACCTGGTGTGATATACCTGTGTGAGATCTGAGCCAATTTAAGAAGGAATACATGTGAGGGTGTCCTATCTTTTTCCTCAGTTAGAATAGGCATTTTTGTAGAATGACATTTACAGAAGATCTTGAAAAGACTTTTCTTCAGTTTTCTTTGTTTAGTTGGATTACTTTAATCTCTCTGTATTGTTGAAACGGAGATGAAATAACCATTTATTAAAAATGTTACAAAAAACCACATGCTTTCAAAGGGTGTCCTAATTTTTTCACATGACTGTATGTCCAATGAATGATCAGCAGGCAATGTCCCTTGGCGCCCAAACATCAAGTAAAAAGGAGTATACCCAGTGGAACAATGTATGGTATGATTGTATGTGAACATGAGCTGTGGCAACAGACTGGGCCAATCTCCTCTGCTTTTAGGAGGCACGGCCCTCAGCATCTCTATCAAGGTCTGATTCATTTTTTCACATAATCCGTTACCTTGAGGATGGTAGGCCGTTGTCCGGATCTTCTTACAGTTGTGTAAGCGGCACAGTTCATGGAACAGATGGGACTCAAAAGCAGGTCCTTGATCGGTGAGGATCTTTTCTGGACATCCATAGGGCAGGAGGAAGCGCTTCCAGAACATTTCGGCTGTAGTCTTGGCTGTCTGGTCTCTCACAGGCACTGCTACAACAAACTTTGTGAAATGGTCAATAATAGTCATGGCATAAGCATACCCTGAGCGACTAGGCTCCAGTTTTACATGGTCGATGGCGACAAGTTCAAGAGGACGGGTACTTACAATGGGTCTCAGTGGTGCCCTCTGATCATGGTGCTCACTTCGTTTCAAGGCACAGGCTACACACTCCCGACACCACTTCTCCATGTCTTCTCTCATGCCCACCCAGTAAAACCGCTGGCGGATAGTAGCCTCAGTCTTTTGGACCCCAAAGTGACCGGATTGATTGTGGTACATCTCCAACACCATACCTGCATCTCGTCGGGGTATGAGAATCTGATGCACTCTCTCGTTGGACACTGGGTCTAGGCTTCTCCGTAGCAATAGGCCCTTTTGTATGAAGAGTTGCTGGCGCTGTCTCCACAGTTTGATGAGCTCAGGATCTGCACTCTTACGCCGAATCCTCTCAGGGGCTCTGCCACTAGTAATGAAGTCCAACAACTCACCCAGCACTCTACTTTCAGACTGTAGTTTCACCCACCTTTCTTTAGGATCAGGCCTACTGGAGGGTGAAGGAACTGCAGCTCTGTCATTGGTAGCTCGAGCCTGATCCTGTTGAGCAAATTTGTTATAGAAAGCCGGCATCTCTACATCTTCCCAAGCATCTCGCACATCATCAGGAGCTGTCTCTGTGGGAAGCCTGGATAAAGCATCAGCATTATCATTAGTGCGTCCAGCACGATACTTTACAGAGAAATTATAGTTGGCAAGGCGAGAAGCCCATCTCTGCTCCAAAGCCCCTAATTTAGCTGTATTTAGATGTGCTAGAGGGTTATTGTCCGTGAATGCAATGAACGGGGTGGCGGCTAGATAATCCTTGAATTTTTCTGTCACCGCCCACACTAATGCCAGGAACTCTAGTTTGAAGGAACTATAATTCTGGTCATTTTTCTCAGCTCCTTTCAGGGAGCGGCTTGCATATGCTATCACTCTCTCTTTTCCCTCTTGGAACTGGGCTAACACAGCTCCCAGGCCTCGCTTGCTAGCATCAGTATAGAGATGGAAGGGCTTGCTATAATCTGGATAACCTAACACTGGAGGCTCGGTCAGCTTCTTTTTTAGCAATTGGAACGCTATCTCTCTTTTCTCATTCCACTCAATGGGCACAGGAGTTCTAGGACTCTTTTTGGGTTGCCCCCTCAAGAGTTCCTGGATAGGATCAGCTATTTGAGCAAAATGGGGGATAAACCGTCTATAGTAGCCGGCAAAACCAAGGAAACTCCTCACTTCCTTGACAGTAGTAGGAACCGGCCAATTACGGACAGCTGCTAATTTATCAGGGGCAGGTTGCACTCCCTCTCCGCTTACTACATGCCCCAGGTATCTTACTGCAGGTTTGAGCAGGTGACACTTGGATGGCTTTACCTTCAAGCCATATTTGATAAGGATTTCAAATACTTCTGCCAAATGTTTCAGATGGTCTTCATATGTTTTTGAATACACAATGACGTCATCTAGATACAGCAGCACTGTTTCGAAGTTTTTGTGACCCAAACACTGTTCCATTAGTCTCTGGAAAGTTCCTGGGGCATTACATAGCCCGAACGGCATACAATTGAATTTGAACAGGCCCATGGGAGTAGTGAAAGCAGTCTTTTCCCTATCTGCAGGGGCCATGGGTACTTGCCAGTAGCCACTGGTCAAGTCCAATGTGGAGAAATAGGCAGAGGAGCCCAGAGCAGTTAGTGACTCCTCAATGCGGGGCAGTGGGTATGCATCTTTGGGGGTTATTTGATTAATTTTCCTATAATCCACACAGAAACTGATACCACCGTCCTTCTTCTTTACAAGGACCAGGGGTGCAGCCCACGGACTACGGCTGTCCCGGATCACATTAGAGTCCTTCATTTCTTGGATCATTTCCTTTACAGTCTGATATGAAGTAGGCGGTAAAGGTCTGTATCTCCTTGATAGGAGGATGAGAGCCAGTAGGTATGGTGTGTTGTATGGCACTCACCTCTCCATAATCAGTGGCATGCTTAATGAAGGCCTGGTGGTGCTCCTTGACAAGCTGTATAATCCCTTCTTGTTGTTGTTGGGGGGTAGTCTCGTCCCCGACATGGAGCTCCTCCCACCAGGGCACTTGTGGCTGGGTCACCGGCGAGCATCCGCTGACTGAGGCTGGCGGCTTTTCTGTCACTGGAAGACGAATGATGTCTTGGAAGGATACCTGAGAAAGCTGGGCAACACGGCAATGCTTATTAAGCGCCACAGGATGATCACTCAGGTTAATCAGTCGGACAGGTACTATACCTTGGGAGACATTCACCAGGGACTTGGCAGCTCTCACAAAAGGGTAATCCTCCATCTGGATTGGTTCCACCAGGGCTGGATAGTCTCGGCCTTGGACTCCCAGGACAGCACGACACCATAAAAGAGTTTGAGAATTAGGAGGCAAAGTCACAGGCTTAATATCACTAATCCTGGCAGTACAAATTTCTCCTTTCCCATTAGCAAACCTCTGCTGGGCACTTAACACAGTAATAGTCTTTTGAATCACCCTCCTGGATGCAGAGGAAGCTGTGGGCAAAGTCTGATGTAATACAGCAAGTATTTCTGAATAACAGTTTTTGAAGACATTGGTGCCTAGAATGACAGGATGTCCTCCTCTGTCACCGGCCTGTACTACGATCACTCCCTGTTGAGGCAGGGTTACTTCTGCCACCTGCAGGGTGGGTTCCCAGTATCCATGAACCTTTACTGGTTTGCCATTGCTGGCGATAATTTCCACCCAGGATTCAGGCGGTTGGGTCAACTGGTTGGTGTCCCAGAACTTTTCAAATGCAGGCAGCTGAATAGTAGTGACCTGAGACCCAGTATCTAATAGGGCTTCAAAGGGGACCCCGTTGATCTCTATATTGATTTTAGGATGGGATCCTACATAACGTGGCATCCAATTTGGATCCTCTGGACCTAGTGTTCTACCTCCCGAGGGGTGGTCCTCAGCCTCAGGGGTTGCCCGTTTAACTGCCAGCACGTGGATTCTGTGTGTCCCAGCTTTTTGCAGTATGTACACACGGGCTTCTTGCGACCTCTATTACGCCTCCCAGGATCCCTGGGGTGAGTCTCTTGGTATGGAGGTGAGAACGGCCTAGGAGATGACAGGAACTCTTCTTCTGTCATTATGGGTTTTTCCCATTCCTCTATTTTTCTGCACACTTTCTCTAAACTTTTAGTGAGGTGATTTACTTGCTCTGTCAGCATGGCAATAGTATCGGTAGCTGACACTTGAACAGCTTGGCCGGCCTCAGCTCGGTTAGTGATAAGCGGTTTTGGCCTGCAGGCTGATGACTCAGATAGGGCGCTCAACTCAGGAGATACTGTGGACCCCAGGATCTTTATAGCCAGTTCTTTAAAGTCTAGAAAGGCACTGTTAGGGTGCTGGGCAGACAGCATCTTTAACTGGGTCCTTATTTGTTCACTAGACACCCCGTTGATAAATTGTTCCCTCAGGGTCTGGTCCTGGTTATCAGCCTCTTTGGGATCTATCTGAATTACAGCCCCTAAAGCCTCCTGAAGTGATAGGGCATAGTCACGGAGGGACTCACCGGACTTCTGTTTCTTGCCAAAGAAGTGCATCTTTATCTCTGAGGCAGTCCTAGTTTCAAAAGTGGCTCTGAGGCGGGTGAATATCTGTTCTAGAGTACTCCGCTCAGTAGCAGGCCAGGATAACACTTCTCTACGGGCCGCTCCCTCCAGTTGTGCCAGCAGGATTTCCATTTGCTGGTCGGCATTTATAGGGTACAATCGGAATAGTGCCAGCAACTTTTCTTTAAAGTCCCTTAGGGTATGGGTCTCCCCCCTGTAGCGAGGGAACCATTGGGCTCCGAAATAGTAAGGCATGGTAAAGGGCATCATGCTGGGGGCTGTAGGATGATTAGGAGCCGCAAGCTCTCCCGGGGCCGGCTGCTCAGGCACTCCTGGCTCTGACATGGTAGTCTGTTGAGAGGTGGCCGCTGGCGACTAAAGGGGCCGGTACACTCCCCTTCCCTCCGGTTACAAGTGCTTACCGTTATCGCCGGGCTTGCGCAGGCCAAGTCTCGCGCGGTTCCGGACGCCCTGAGCACCCGATGACGCAGAAGAAGCAGGGCCGCGGCGGTGCGATGATGAAGAGGGGCGGGACTCTGTGTCTTTGCAGGGATCCGCCCACGAAGGTCCTCAGCGGCGCGGGAAACTTTACTCCAGGCAGCTGGTGGCCATCTTTAGCAAAACGCTGTCCATTCACTGACAGCAAGCAGGATTGTAAAAAGTCCACAAAACCACACTCCAATGCGGCGATTTTCTTTCTCTGGGTAGCGCAACACTGCACAGCGCTTTTTAGAAGTTTTGGGTACACTTTAGGTATGATTTTCAGTCTACTTTCAATAAACAGGCAATTTGTCACTTTGGTCACAGGGCAACTGTATAAGGCACAAAGTTCACGCTTCTTGCACTGGAAAGCGTGCGTATCCTGTTCGTGACGCCAAAAGAGAGGTGCAGCGTACTCAAGTTGTGTGTAATAGAGTTTCTGGGTGTAGTAGTGCAATGACACTAACCTGAGACGGCTGACTCTCTGCATAGGCAGGTGAAGGTAGAAATAGTTCGTGACGCCAGTGCCAAGTAAACGGTGGCACGCCGTTTGCGGATGCAGGAATAAATTGAGGAACACGTGGTATTAAAACCAAACTCCAACTTTAGTAGTCATCATCAATACAGGGACATTAATGGAATCACAGTTCCTTTGCATACAGTCGATCTTGCAATACGGTTGATGCAGGCAATTACAGTTTTAGCAAGGTGATTACAGGGTGTTGAACACAGGACTTGCAGTACAGGAGCTTGCACTCTATTTCTGCCTGATCCTGGAATATAGCAATTCTTCACCAAGGCCCAATAACCTAGTTCTGGCTTTATATCCTTGGCTATAGCTTTAGAAAGTACCTCCTCTGTTATTTTTAGTACCTCTTGCTTCTCTGCACTTTGCCTCTGTCCCTCTCAGCTTCCTGAGGCTCTAGAAACTTCTGAGCTCTCCACTAGACTGCCTTTTGCTTCCCTGTCTGGCCTTATATATACTAGGGCTCTCTAGCTCCCTCTAGCGACTAGAAGCTGGAATGACACCCCTAGCAAGCCTGTACATGCAAGTGTCATAGCAACAGGGAAACACATAGCATTGCATTACATGACATTTTATAAAACTGACATATACCAACTTCTCCAAAATTAAGGAGGGACGACAGCACACCAAGTGACACTTTGGTAGTGACGGGTATTACAGTCCCGGTACACTACAACAATACTATGCTAGGCCTAGACTTCCACCTAGCAGTGAGCCCGATGACATCACTGGCACAAATGGGGGGTCTGTTGTGCTTCCCTAGGCTGTTTTACAGGCAGGTACTAGTGGTACTCCCCTCCACCGCCCATTTGTGCGAGTGACATCATCGGACTCACTGCTAGGCAAAACAGTGGCTCGCACTGCGCAATGCAGAGAGGCAAAGGGGAAGGCAAGGAAATGCTCCGATGCTCCTCTTATACTGAGTAAGAGACTACAGAAGAGGTGATATACAGGTTCCAACACAACCCCTTTAAAATGTATATATTTGAGTTTTTCCTCTCGTATGTGATGTAGGTAGCCCCTAAAATATATACTTTTTTACATTCCCAGCATGGCCATTCAGGTCTTGTAGGGTTAAACATTCCTCCTACAGTTGGCAACTTGTTCATTTACTGACATTTCCATATGGATGAGTGAGGATCGCAACGTCCCTGTAGAGTCTACAAAGAGCACAAGGGAGATGCAGCACAATGAGTTTCTCGTAAATTTCAGACATATGGCTGGGGGTCACTTGTAAGACTTTGATTTACTTTTGACATTTATTTCCAGTTATGCTTTAGTAAGAAAACCAGAAAAGCAACTGGTTTCTGTAGGTAACAAACAAACAAAAAAAAGATAATATAACAAAACGTGTTCCATACAATGTAATTGGTAAAAGAATAAAAAATTCTAAATAATGGTTGATTTTATACTATAATGCACAATGGTTCACATTTAGTGTGTCATTATTCCCATATTTTTTCTTCAAATGCGCCAAAATTTGTGGTATATGTTTGAACACCGGCATTCAGACATAAACCCTTTAAGGAAAGCTCAGAATGGCTAAAAACCAATGTAAATTATATATATATATATATATATATATATATATATATACATACACAGTTGCAAGAAAAAGTATGTGAACCCTTTGGAATGATATGGATTTCTGCACAAATTGGTCATAAAATGTGATCTGATCTTCATCTAAGTCACAACAATAGACAATCACAGTCCGCTTAAACTAATAACACACAAAGAATTATATGTTACCATGTTTTTATTGAACACACCATGAATACATATCATTCCAAAGGGTTCACATACTTTTTCTTGCAACTGACTATATATATAGCTGAAGGACCCGGCTTCGCACGGGTATATTTCATCTATTTAATTTAATGTTTGTGTGTGTCGTTAAAAGATATCGACAGTATCCCCCATAAGTGACCTCTACAGCACCCCGCCCCTTTAACAGTGAACTCCACAATCCCCCACCCCTTAACACTGACCCCCCACAGTGCCTCACCACTTTAAAATGGGACCTCCACAGAAGCCCATCCCCTTAACTTTGACCTTCACAGCAGCCCGCCCCTTTAGCAGTGAGTTTCACAGCACCCCACTCCCTTGACAGTGATCTCCTCAGGGGCCCGCCCCTTTAACAGTGACCTTCACAGTACCCTGCTGCCTTAACAGTGACCTCCACAGCGCCCTGCCCCTTAAGTCTCCATTCACACGTCCGTAACGTGTTTTGCGGATCCACGGATCCACAGATCCGCAAAACACGGACAGCGACAATGTGTGTTCCGCATTTTGCGGACCGCACATTGCCGGCACTAATAGAATATGCCTATTATTGTCCGCAATTCCATTCGGGAATGGAAATGCGGACCCAGAAGGGCGGGTGCACATTTCTGGAGCCGGGCCGCACATTGTGCGGCCCCTTAGAAATCAATGGGTTCGCAATTCCGTTCCAACTAAATTGCGGACGTGTGAATGGAGACCTCAACAATTTTTATAATGATAGGCTATGGTGTTGCATTGCGACATGTGACATGCTGCAACTGTGATGCAACACCATAGACTATCATTATAAAAATTGTCGCGCGACACATGTCGACTCGTCATGTAGCCCTAGCCGAAAGCTGACCTACAGCAGTGAAGAAAAATGGCTGGGTTGTTATGGAAACCTGGAGTAAAACTGTATGTGGAGACTAAGGGCCTGCGAGCTTCTATTGGCTGATAAGGGTCATGTGACTGTGTGTATGGCAGTTGGGATAAAAGTGAAAGACTTGCAGGCTTGAATTGGCTATTGCAGGTCATTTTTTTTGGAATATCTCAGGAACGGTACGTCCTTGAGAGCTGTGACCCCCACAAGATTTCTTTCCAGATAACAGGGGATGTGTATACCAAGTTTCATTGAAATCGATGGTTGCATCCTTTATATACACTGCTCAAAAAAATAAAGGGAACACTTAAACAACACAATGTAACTCCAAGTCAATCACACTTCTGTGAAATCAAACTGTCCACTTAGGAAGCAACACTGAGTGACAATCAATTTCACATGCTGTTGTGCAAATGGGATAGACAACAGGTGGAAATTATAGGCAATTAGCAAGACACCCCAATAAAGGAGTGGTTCTGCAGGTGTTGACCACAGACCATTTCTCAGTTCCTATGCTTCCTGGCTGATGTTTTGGTCACTTTTGAATGCTGGCGGTGCTTTCACTCTAGTGGTAGCATGAGACGGAGTCTACAACCCACACAAGTGGCTCAGGTAGTGCAGCTTATCCAGGATGGCACATCAATGCAAGCTGTGGCAAGACAAACAAATGTGGATAGTGAAATGACTGAACATAACATAAAATACATAAAAATTATAATCTTGAACCAGGAGACGGAGGTCTAACTGGAGTAGAAAGTTGACGAGGCTGTGGACTTGGCGGTGTAGGTAGAAGAGGCGATGGAGGCAGATGAGGTAGCCAACACTGTTTTTGTTTTGTAATTTGGCAGTTAATTCTGTGTGTGACCTTTAGCCATTTTCTGGAGTGCGGCCGGTATACTTCTCTACACAATATAACAAATAATATTCTTGAGCCAGTAGGTGGAGGTCTGAGTAGAGAGAGAAGGAGGTGGACGTGGAGTTGTAGGCAGAAGAGGCGGAAGGAGGTAGCCTGTGGGATCCAAGCTGGTTAATTTTAATGAACGTGAGCTTGTCCACGTTGGCTGTGGAAGGGGAAGATGCGCCCCTCCATGATCACTTCCCCACCCCCCCTCCACACTAAACACTTGTTCAGACAATACACTTGCCGCAGGGCAGGCCAGCACCAAGGCGTAAAGGGCAAGCTCAGGCCATGTGTCCAATTTGGAGACCCAGAAGTAAAATGGGTCAGACCCATCAGTCAGTAAGTGCAGACGTGTGGACATGTATTGCTCCACCATGTTGGTGAAATGCTGCCTCCTGCTAAGACGTTCCATATCAGCTGGTGGTGCTGGTTGTTGTGGCGTGCTGACAAAGCTTTTCCACATTTTGGCCATGCTAACCCTGCCTTCTGAGGTGCAGGCGGTGCCCCAGCTGCGTTGGCGACTTTCTCCTCCTCTTCTGCCTTGTGCTTCCACTGAGCTCCCACTGTCAGATGGGAACGCCATCAGTAGCGCCTCTACCAGTTTTTGCTTATACTTGCGGATCTCGTGTTCACACTCTAGTGACTAAATAAGGATAGCACATTGTCCTTGTAGCGGGGATCTAGCAGTGTGGCCACCCATTAAACAGCACTGGTAAGAATGAGTGAAACTCGACGGTCGTTGCGGAGACACTGCAGCATGTAATCGCTCATGTGTGCCAGGCTGCCCAGAGGCAACAACAAGCTGTCCTTGGTGGGAGGTGTATCGTTTGTGTCCTCTGTATCCCCCCAGCCACGCTCCAGTGATGTCCATGAGCTGATTTGGGTGCCACCCTGCTGTGAGCGCGGGTCCACGTCCTCCTCATCATCCTCCAAACTGTGCCCTGGCTGGAAAGTTGTGTACCTGGACGCTATTGGTGCAGGAACCTATCCTTTGAGCCAGTGGATGACTCGCCTGATAACCATGGGAATGATGTCTGTCCCTCCTCCTCTTCCTCGTGTGCCACATCTTCATCCATCAAGGAGACATAGAAGTGGGATAGTAATGCTGAGGATGGCGTCATCGGTGCTGACCATGTTGGTGTAGTACTCGAAATAGCGCAACACGGCACACACGTCCTGCATTGAGGACCACTCGCTTGTAGTGAAGTGGTGCTGTTCCGCAGAGCGACTGACCCGTGCGTGCTGCAGCTGAAACTCCACTATCGCCTGCTGCTGCTCACACAGTCTTTCCAGCATGTGCAAGGTGGAGTTCCACCTTGTGGGTATGTAGCATATGAAGTGGTGAGCAGGAAGGCCGAAGTTATGCTGCAACGCAGTCAGGCGAGCAGCAGCAGAGCAAGGACACTGAAAGCGCGCACAGAAGGCCCGCACTTTCTGCAAAAACTCTGACATATCAGGGTAATTTCAGGAACCTCTGTACCACCAGAGTCAGCACATGTGCCAGGCAAGGAATGTGCCACCAAACCAGCTAGTCCGAGAGCTGCTACAAGAATTTGGCTGTTGTTGCACACCACCAGGCCGGGCTTGAGGTTTAGCGGCACCAACCACTCATCGGTCTGTTCTTCCATGTCCGTCCACAGCTCCTGCAGGAGGAAGTGGTGTAAGGAGGAGGAGGCGGCAACAGGAGGCACAAAGAAACATCCATCTATCCTCAGTCGTGGTAGGACATGCGTCAGACTGCTTTTTACCTCAGGCCCAGCCGCTACTACATTTTCCCAGTGGGCAGTTATGTAAATATAACGCCCCTGCCCATGCTTACCGGTCCACATATTGCTGGCTAAGTAGACATTGCCACTGATAGCATTGCTCAGCGCACATCTGATTTTTTTCCGCCACTTGTTCATGCAGGGCAGGGACGCCCCACCTGGAAAAGTAGTGGAAACGACATACCATGGCACAGCCACTGTCATTGCATTTTTTAAAACTCTCCATCTCCACCAGACTGAATTGCAGTATTTCAAAGGCCAGGAATTATGAAATGCTGGCTTTCAGGGCCAGGGCTCGCAGATGGGTAGGGGGGGTACTTCCTTTTTCTCTCCAGTGTTTGGGGGGTGGACAGCTGAACGCTTCCATGGGACAGTGATGGTGGCCAATTTGAGGGGTGCCAGGTGGCCTTGTCGCTCCAAAAGGGGAGGAAGAGGCTGAGACCGCAGCACAAGAAGAGCAGGAGGAGTCTTTGTGGCTTTAACAGGTCTGCTGCACTGCAGCTCGTGCTTTGCAATTAGATGCCTGATCATGCAGGTTGTGCTCAGGTTGAGAACGTTTATGCCTCGCTTCAGGCTCTGGCTGCACAGTGTGCAAACCACTCGTGCCTTGTCATCAGCACAAGACAGTGCTCTGTCCCTCGGCACATTGGGCAGTAGCAGGCATACTGGCTGGGGTCTAGCTGCTTTGCTTTTGCACCCTGCTCCCTCTTTTGCTGTGCTGCTGGCACTGTGTGTCCCCCATTTCTTCCTCCGAACTGCACATGTCACTCTGATGACCTGGATGCCATGTGAGGTCTTGGACCTCATCATCTTTTACATCATCTTTTACTCACTCCTAACCCCTGCCATCCTGGCTGGTCTGCACAGTGCAGAAAGCCGCAGCAGTTGACACCTGTGTTTTGTCATCATCAGCAGAGACGCGCTGTGGCAGTCCTCCCAAAATCCCCATCCTCAAACTTAAAAGTGGTTGGGCATCAGTACACTCAATCTCTTGTACTTCTGGGGCAGGGCTAGGTGGATGGCCCATGGAAATCCCGCCAGCAAAGTCATCAAAAAGCATAAGTGACTGCTGCATGACTTGGGGCTCAGCAGGGGTTGAGGTGGCAGGCATTTGCCCGTGGGCCACCATTTGTAGAGCAATATTTGGGCCTACAAAATTACGCTGAATCTTGTCGCCTGCGTGCACCAGAGGAAGGTGTTTCATTTGGGTGCACGGCTGGCACAGATCAAAAACGTCCTCTCTCTACAGCAGGAGCTCCACCAACACCAGCAGCACCATGACCATGGCCACGTCCCCTAGTTGATGCTCGACTAATTTTTATATGGTCACCCACCAAATTGGCTGACAGACGAACAATTGTATTTTTGTGTCACGGGTGCAAATTAAGTGTTTTGCACCCCATAAAAATGGCTATACATCACCGAACAGACTGATTTACTCTCCTTTTGCAGTAAGACGGATGCAAAGGCGGTGTAATGAAGTTGTATCTGTAATCCTAATAGCAGGCTCTTGATGAGGTATTGGCTCTGGTCACACTCAGGCTGTTGTAACTTCTGGCTGACTGTCTTCCAGGTGTGGAGTATACATTGATAAACTTCTCTATTTCACTCGCCCCGTACATATATCTTGCCTTCCTGGCTTACTCACAATTTCCAAAAACAAATACAGCTTGAACTTCACTGTAGACTGTGAGCAGGCATCGTAGACTAACTCCTGTCTCAACATTGGGTGCTAATAGAGTCTACTCGTCTCCACTAGTCTCTGCTTATATTCCTCAACACTCTGGGTTTCTGTTATTCCTCTCTTGGGGGCCTACCCTTGGTCTGAGCACAACTCAGAGGGGTAGCTACTTGTCAACTCACCTGTCTTCTGGGTTCAGCAAGTCCAGCCCTAGCTTTGGTTAGCCGGCTCTTTTTGTCTGACTCTGCAGTAGAGATGGCCTTGCGGTTCGCCCGGCGGTCGTTTCATGGCGAACTTTGCGTGTCCGCGATTTGCCGAACATGCGAACATATGGAGAAATTCGCACCCGCCATATTCTTTTACATTGTGAAGAACTTTGACCCATGACACATCCATCAGGTGGTACAGGACAGCCAATTGAGACGTTTCAGCACATGGACATACCCCCTACCCTATAAATAAACCTGATCTAGCCGCCATTTTACATTCAGTGTTTTGCCAGTGTAGGGAGAGGCTGCTGTGTGGAGCAGGGACAGACTGTTAGGGACACCAAACATTAGCTAATAGGGCCACAAAATTTATTTTAAGCACCAGTATAGGTGTGCTATCTATATGTGTGATACACAGAGGGGTGTGATATACTTATAATATACTTTTATAATGAGTAAAAAACACATATATCTATATAGTGATCACCTGGAAACTGATTGAAGCGGGGTGTTATATACCAATATACTTTCTTTATAGTGCATTTCGGTACTGTATAGTGCATTTGCGCATGAATTGAATTGCCGATATTTCGCATTGAAAAAAAAAAATGTATGGAGATCGCAAATTTGAATAATACATCTGGTGTCACTGTCCATGTTGTGGGACTATTTGTGCACTTCTAGTAATTATTTCTTGGCTGCAAATATGAGCTGAAGGTTTTTCAGGTTCGCCTGGCATTAAAATGAATGGGACCCATCGCGAAATTGCGGTTTGCAAACATTTGATCGTGTTAGCGCGATCGCGAACCGTCCCGGCAGATGTTCACTACTCTGCAGTCTGGTTGTGGCGTCTGACTTTTGTGCCTAACTCTGGAGTTAGCTTTCCTTGGCTTCAGGCTAAACTTATGCCGACCTGACTGCACTGCTCTCAACTGCTGCACTTACTGACTATACTGAATGACTGGCTCACTCCTCTCACTGTCTCCATCTACTTACTTACTGCTTTGCACCTCCTATAACATGTAGTGCCAGCATTACCTAGGGGTGACTGGATGTGTCCACATGCAAGGTGTAAACAGCTTGTTAGAAGGAATTACAGCAATATACATACAGCTTATAAAATGACATTCTGCAAATACCCTAAATATATACAGGGCCCCATTACTATTACGGAGTGGGGCACTGCATCTGTATTAGAGTGATGGCCCACTCCTGCATCTGCTTCACTCACTGGTCCTGGGTTTCTGTATCTGGTGGTGCAAACCTGCCTCCCGCTTTCCCCTTCCCATTTGGGCTGGCCACTTGGTTTGCTGTGTCCCTCCATGCAATTTGTGACCTGTTTTTCAGCAAGACCATTCCTCCTCTACCCATAGGGCAAGGTCATGCCCCCCCTATGGCTCTTAAATGGCCAGCCTGAACACACCCTAATCTTTAAGTACTTGAGGCATTTTCCCTAGTGGGAAGGTGTCTGAGTAATAGGTTCCATAGGTAGCTACGTTCCTGCAAAGATATGCTGTCTCTATTGTCAACCTATTGTAATGGCCGGCGTCACGCAAAGGGAGGGAAATGGGAAGGCCCTGTCCAAGGGAGAGGGAAAGGTGGTGACCCCTGACTCACCTTGCGGCTGGCACCTGACTGCCCTGACGTCCCTAGACGGGTTCCTCACCCGTACGCCGATCACGTGCCTAAACCCTGGCTTTCCCTAAGATGAGCCCTATGTAGTGAACGGGGCGGTGGGATCACTAGTCCGCACCACTGACACTAAGAGGAAAACACCAAGGAGAGGACAGACAATACAGACAAACATATAATCCCAGGTGGGCGACAACAGCAGACCACAAAGGCCCAACAGGGATCCGGAGGGTAACACTCTGGAACAACAACCAGGGAACACAGCTACACAGCTCCAGTGGGTCAGTATAGAAGTCCAGGCAGGAAGCTCTATATCTGGCAACCAGTGAAGTGGGAGAGGGGAATATAAGGAGGTTGGGAGTGCTGGGCAAGAAACAGCTGAGGAGAAGGAGCTATGGATCCCTGAGTGAGCCAAAAAGGGTTGCAAGGCAAACCCAGAAAGCTACCATTAAGAAACAGCACTATCTTTCTACATAGAGCGCGCAGCCACCCGCTGCGACTTCCTGACCCCGGGTATAACGGGGTCAGGCGTGGCTCTTGACACCCTCGTGACAGTACCCCCCTCTCTATGAGAGGCCTCCGGACACTCAGGACTAGGTCTCTCAGGATGAGAGGCATGAAAAGCCTGAACTAACCTGTCAGCGTTTACCTCAGACGCTGGAACCCACATTCTTTCCTCGGGACCGTAACCCCTCCAATGCACCAGATATTGAAGAGAGCGGCGGACCCGACGAGAATCAACAATTTTGGATATTTGAAACTCTAGATTACCATCCACAACAACAGGAAGGGGTGGCAGCGGTGACGGTTCTAGAGGTGGAACATATTTCTTGAGTAACGACTTATGGAAGACGTTATGGATTTTAAAAGTCTGAGGTAGCTCCAGGCGAAAAGCCACGGGGTTAATGATGGCTACTATTTTGTAAGGGCCAATGAACCTAGGACCCAGTTTCCAAGAGGGAACCTTTAATTTAATATTCCTAGTAGACAACCACACAGTCATTCACTCCTAGGTCCGGACCTGGCGACCGTCTCTTAGCCATGCATTTATATTTACCTCCCATATTTTTCAAGTTAGCTTGCACCTTCTGCCATACAGATGAAAGATGATGAAAACCGTTCCTCTTCGGGAACCCCAGAAGACCCCCCCTCTTTGAAAGTACAGAATTGGGGATGAAAACCATATGCACCAAGAAATGGTTGACTTACCAGTAGATTCCTGACGGCGATTATTTATGGCAAACTCTGCTAACGGTAAATATGATGACCACACCTCTTGGTTTTCAGACACAAAACATCTTAGATATGTCTCAAGGTTTTGGTTGGTACGCTCAGTCTGTCCATTCGACTGAGGATGGAAAGCTGAGGAAAAGGACAAGTGTACCCCCAAACGGGAACAAAAAGCTTTCCAAAATTTAGAAATAAACTGGGTTCCCCGATCCGAAACAACATCGGAAGGGACCCCGTGAAGCTTCACGATTTCACTGATGAATACCTGAGCAAGAGTCTTAGCATTAGGTAGTGCGGGTAACGCAATGAAGTGTACCATTTTGCTAAACCTGTCCACTACTACCAAGATAACTGTTTTACCCGCAGACAAAGGTAAGTCAGTGATAAAATCCATTGACAGATGTGTCCATGGCCTATTGGGAATGACAAGTGGCAATAAAGACCCTGCAGGACGTGTATGAGAGACTTTCGCACGTGCACAAGTAGAACAAGAAGGCACAAAATCCATTACATCCTGACGCAACCTTGGCCACCAAAAACGAGACAATAGCTCCAAGGTTGCTTTACTACCCGGGTGCCCAGCAAGTGCCGAATTATGATGTTCCTTTAATAATTCGAGACGCAGGTTCAATGGTACAAACAATTTCTCTGAGGGGCAAGAGACCGGGGCGTCCCCCTGGGCCTCTAACACCTTCCTCTCCAGAACAGAGTGTACCGCAGAGACAACCACTCCTTTGTAGAATGGGTACCGGATCACTCACATTACCCCCTCCAGGGAAACAACGAGATAATGCATCTGCCTTGGTATTTTTTGCCCCAGGACGATAGGTAATAACAAAGTTAAACCTGGTAAAAAATAGCGACCACCTAGCTTGTCTAGGGTTGAGACGCTTAGCTGATTCGAAGTACAGAAGGTTTTTGTGGTCCGTAATCACAGTGACGGGGTGGATTGCCCCCTCTAAAAAGTGATGCCATTCTTCAAACGCTAGTTTAATAGCTAATAGTTCCCTATTGCCAATATCATAGTTCTTCTCTGCTGCAGATAGTTTTTTAGAAAAGAAAGCACAAGGACGCCATTTGCCAGGAGACGGACCCTGAGACAGCACAGCCCCCACTCCCACCTCTGACGCATCGACTTCAACAATAAAAGGCTGGGAGACAATCAGGTTGGATTAGTACAGGTGCCGAGGTAAACCTCTCTTTTAGAGAGGAAAAAGCAATTTTAGCGGCGTCAGACCATTTAGAAAAATCAGTCCCCTTCCTAGTCATGTCAGTAAGGGGTTTTACAATCACCGAATAATTTTTAATGAATTTTCTATAGAAATTTGCGAAGCCCAAGAACCGTTGCAGTGCTTTGAGGTTCTCAGGAAGATCCCAATCTAAAATTGCCTGGACCTTCCTAGGATTCATACGGAAACCTGAAGCAGATAATAAATAACCTAGGAACTGTATTTCCTGAACGGCGAAGACACACTTTTCAATTTTAGCATATAATTTATTCGTCCGTAGGACCTGCAGTACCTGTCTGACATGCACCTCATGTGTTTTCAGATCAGACAAATAAATTAAAATATCATCTAGGTATTTTACCACAAACCTGCCGATAAGATGACTAAAAATGTCATTAACGAAATGTTGGAAGACAGCAGGAGCATTGGTCAGACCGAAAGGCATGACTAGATTTTCATAATGCCCCTCAGGGGTGTTAAAGGCTGTCTTCCACTCATCCCCTTCCTTGATACGAATCAGATTGTAGGCCCCCCTAAGATCAAGTTTGGAGAACCACCTAGCACCCGCAATCTGATTAAACAGGTCAGGAATGAGAGGAAGAGGGTATGGGTCTCGGATGGTTATCCGATTTAATTCGCGAAAATCTAGGCAAGGACGCAGGCCCCCATCTTTCTTTTTAACGAACAAAAACCCTGCAGCCACGGGTGAAGAAGAGGGTCTGATGTGTCCCTTAGCCAAGCTCTCGGAGATATAATCTTTCATGGCTTGTCTCTCCGGACCCGAAAGATTATATAACCTGGTCTTGGGTAATTTTGCACCGGGAATCAGGTTAACCGGGCAATCATAAGGACGGTGAGGTGGTAACTTCTGACAACCCTTTTCAGAAAAAACGTCCTCAAAGTCCGAAACAAATGTAGGTAGGGTAGCTATGGAGGCGACTAAGCAATTGCTATTTAAGCAATTTTCTCTGCAATGCTCACTCCACTCCAATATCTCCCTGGCCTGCCAATCCACCACTGGATTGTGCGCTACCAACCATGGAAGACCCAACACCACCGGAGTGGGAAGCCCCTCCAGAACATAACATGAAAGCAACCGCTGGCAACACAAATTGCGATGTTCGTATGGAGGAAACGTATCCCCCCCGGCTGACATCCTCCACACAGCCTGGGGTTAGTAGTTTTCCGACGGTCTTTTGTTTTTGAGGAAGGAAGGACAGACATTAATAAAATGACCCCTCTCCCCACAGAAAAAACAAACCCCACACCTACGGCGAGCCTCAGGAGGACGGACCTGAGGAGTAGTTCCTCCTAGCTGCATAGGCTCTTCTAGGTCCGTACAGACTAACTGCTGCTTGGGAGGGGTTACCAATTGCTCCGGATTTTTCAATCTGTCCCTAAGACGTCTATCTATTCTGATAGAAAGGGACATGACCGCATCAAGGGAAAAGGGAGTCTCATAAAGCGCAAGCGCATCCTTAATCCTTTTGGATAACCCAGAGCAGAACTGACTCCTGAGAGCCGGGTCGTTCCACTGGGTATCCGTAGCCCACCTACGGAACTCTGAGCAATACTCCTCTACTGGCCGCTCTCCCTGTAGGAGTCTCCGTAATTTTGATTCCGCCAGTGCGACTCGGTCAGGGTAGTCATATATGAGACCCAAGGCCCCAAAAAATTCATCCAGGAGAGCCTGGGAATCAGTGGGTAAAGAGAACGCCCAGGATTGCGGGTCCCCCTGCAGCAGGGAAATAACCCCCACCCGCTGTTCTTCATTACCAGAGGAGTAAGGGCGCAGCTTAAAATATAATTTACAGGCCTCACGGAACATCACAAATTTGTCCCTTCCCCCAGAAAATCTGTCAGGAAGAGCAACCTTGGGTTCCGCAACAACCTGGTTACCTGTAGTAACCGCTGGGCTTGCGGTCTGTTGCAATTGCCGCTGTTGCTGAAGGACCGACGCCTTCAATCCTGCCACCTCCAAAGACAGGCCTTGAAGTTTCTTTGACAAAGCAGCAATTGGATCCATACTGGATTCTAAGTAGGTAGAAAGAAAAAAAAAAAAAAAAAAAAAAAAAAAAAAAAAATTATATATATATTTTTTTTTTTTTTTACCTACACAAAATAAGGGCCAGATATAATGTAATGATCGGCGTCACGCAGAGGGAGGGAAATGGGAAGGCCCTGTCCAAGGGAGAGGGAAAGGTGGTGACCCCTGACTCACCTTGCGGCTGGCACCTGACTGCCCTGACGTCCCTAGACGGGTTCCTCACCCGTATGCCGATCACGTGCCTAAACCCTGGCTTTCCCTAAGATGAGCCCTATGTAGTGAACGGGGCGGTGGGATCACTAGTCCGCACCACTGACACAAAGAGGAAAACACCAAAGAGAGGACAGACAATACAGACAAACATATAATCCCAGGTGGGCGACAACAGCAGACCACAAAGGCCCAACAGGGATCCGGAGGGTAACGTTCTGGAACAACAACCAGGGAACACAGCTACACAGCTCCAGTGGGTCAGTATAGAAGTCCAGGCAGGAAGCTCTATATCTGGGAACCAGAGAAGTGGGAGAGGGGAATATAAGGAGGTTGGGAGTGCTGGACAAGAAACAGCGAGGAAAAGGAGCTACGGATCCCTGAGTGAGCCAAAAAGGGTTGCAAGGCAAACCCAGAAAGCTACCATAAAGAAACAGCTCTATCTTTCTACATAGACCACGCAGCCACCTGCTGCGATTTCCTGACCCCGGGTATAACGGAGTCAGGCGTGGCTCTTGACACCCTCGTGACATCTGGAGTATAATACAGGATGTAACTCAGGATCAGTACAGGATAAGTAAGGCACATTTGCTCGCAGAGAAGCTATCACAGCCATCTTGATTGAAACAGTCTGAGAAACAGTAGACTTTTTTCTTAATACATGTTTTTTTTTGCTTATTCTCCACAGAAAAATAGAGATTCTGACACCTGGAAATCACCTGTCCATAAGGATATAGCTGATCGCACCAGTGCTCTCTGCCATGTGGGAGATGTCACTAGTCTGAAAAAACACTGAGAATTCTTTTTTTAGGAATTCAATTTTCTTAAGGGAGTAGACGGCAGATCTATAAATCTCGGTTTCTCCTTATATTATATTAAATCAAATCATGTATAAGGATGAAACGTTATTCAAAGTCGGTGAGTATGAAGAAGGAGATTTTAAGACTGATGATGGTTTCTTATAAATAACTTCACTGCATTGTTCTCAAGATTCAACAATTCTTGATTTTTTAATCTCAAAAGAAATATTCTCTAATTATAGATGTAGCCGAGCTAAAATTGACTCTGATAACACATGGCACAGTGTGATTTTGTGACCAAGGCCATTGAAATCCATTGAAAAGTTAGTTATCTTTTTTGTGCCATTCTTTACTTAACGCGTTAACCATCAAGTTTAGCTCCGATGCATCTGTACCTCTTGTTTTCTTCTAGGGTAAGTCAATAAACGCGATACCCAAACTATTATACTGTCAGAACTGTTATTCCCTCTATTAGCCAGATAAGGACTGGAAAAGTCCGTAAGATTTGATACTTCTTTAAAACCGCGCCATCTGGATGAGGAGGACACGGGCTTGTAGACTTGAAAAAGGAGTGTATTTACTCCGAAACGCGTTGTCATCTACATCTCAATAAAAAGGAATCATCTTCAATACATTGAGGTTGAGTTTTTGAGCCAAAAAGTATCAAATCTTTCTGACTTTTCCAGTCCGTATCTCTCTATTGTTCACTTTATCATTCCTCTGGAGGACTGGCAGCCCCACAAGTGAGGAGTGAACGATACTGGCAGCACCGACCATTTGCCTTCACGAATGTTGTGCCTGCGTATGCACAACTGGTAAAGGTGAGCCTAACAATTTATTGCTTTCAACCTAGTTTTTTTTTTTTTTTTAACTACTATGGTCTATTAGCCAGGGAAGAGCTATAAAAAGGTGAAATCTTGATCTATGAAATCTATAAGTTTACTTAGAATCGACCAGTTCCCCCAGGTGCTGAATTCTGATCTATAATCTTAGTATCTAGAAAGAGGAAAGATGTTATCCTATCAAGTTTGGCCACCAACTATAACCGAGAAACTTGTGGAAGACCAAGGTTTCACTCATCATTGTGATGAGTGGATCAGATCTAGGTGTATTGTATTGAGTTTTCAATACAAATTATGACCCCCTTTTGCCCAAATCTGGTAGGACTTACATAGAATCACATCAACTTCATGATGGTTGCCTTAAAGAGCTTGTCCTAACTGGCCACCCCCTGACCATAGGTTTTATTATGGCAGATACAGGTCTTAAACAAGAGTCTCCCACTTACAGTAGATCTCTTTTGTTAGCCAGACTGGAGAGATGCTGGAAGCAATATAATACTTCACCCCCCCTGCAACTGGAATCACTGACAGGGCTGAGATGAGAGATAAGGGGAATAAGTGGCAGAGGTATATATTAGGGAGTTGTGGGAAAGTTGACAGGGGCAAATAAATGAATGATAATATAACCAACAGTATATACTATATGTAGGGGGTCTGGTGTGAGCTTTAAATATATTTAGGGGTATGATGCCTATCTTTAGAAGGTCTGGCCTGAGATGTGGTCTGGAGTCAGCTCCTGCCACCTAATCGTGGACCAGACAGTTAAAGCCTGAGCAGGTAAATAAATAACAGACGTCAGGTATGTATCTGACTCAGAAATGTTCTCATTAATCTATTCCACCAATTACTACCAATCTGAATAAATTTCCATTTCCCAAGTTGGTGTTGGAGAGGATCTACTTTATCTGCCTTGAACCTTCTCTGCTTCTAATGATGAATGTTAAATTGACCTACAGTATTAATCACACAAGAACCATCAATCCAAATCTCCCTGATTAACTGTCTTCCAGGAGAACTTCTTCAAGAAACACTTTTGGTCATCTCAAAACCATGTCTAATTCTACCTATGTCAATGACTGGGCAGTGATTGCAAAGGCGTCTCTTATTCCACCAGCTTTTTTTTGCCTTTGTGTCTTCTTGTACACTATGGGTGTCATCTTGAAGGTCTATATCACCACACCTAACATTCGAGAGAATGCTCGATACATCTTATTTGCCTACATGCTTATTAATGATACATTATATCTGATAGTGGACTTGTTCTTAGTAGTGTGCTCCTTTTTTGCAGTAAACATCCTTCTACCCATGTGCTACGTTTTACTTACCCTTGGATTATCAACATTTTTAGTGACCCCTTGCATCTTGGCTGCCATGTCCCTGGAACGTTACATATCTGTTTGCTTCCCATTAAGACATATTGAACTGTGTACAAGATCACGATCTCACGCCACCGTCTTTATCATATGGGGAGGAATGTTGGTCCCTAATTTTGTGGATTTCATTTCACTCATGAGATCGGTACAGACAGATTTCTTCCGCCTTTTTATTGTGTGTAACGTGCACTTATTTGACATTTCCAAAGGGTCAAAGTTACTTTGGGTCATCACGCCCATCCTCACCTTAGTTCTTGTCGGGTTAATCATTCTGTATACATATGTCCACATCATGATAGTGGCCTTGAAGATGGGTTCTGAGAAGTCTTCAGCCTCTAAGGCTGCTAGAACTGTCATGCTCCACGCGTTTCAGCTACTTCTATGTATGTCTGCTTTGACATCGCCCTATACCGAGAAGTCAGAGGATTGGCAGTATTTCAATCGTTTTTTGCATGTAATTTTCCTTACCTACATTCCTAGATTTATCAGCCCTTTAATATATGGGTTCAGAGATGAGATTATTCGTAAAGGCATTAAGAGGGCGTTAGGATGCAGACATCGTTGACTGTAACGCTATAATCTATATCTATTCAATTACTTGATATATTGTGCTGCAAGATGCCCCCATCTACATCCAAATTATCTGCTGGTTAACTTTCCTCTGTTTAGCAGTCAGAGCTCTTTTTTCTGTACCATAGCCTTAAAGTGGTATTCCATTTGGGGTCCTATTGCTGGAAACCCCACTGTTCATGAGAATGGGAGCCCCGTACCCTATGCAGCCCCCTTAAAAATAATGGAGCAGTATGTGACCGCTTCGTTCATTTCTATGGGAGCTCTGGAGATAGCCAAGCATGGTACTCAGCTATCTCTGGAATTCCTATGGAAATTAATGGAGCTGCCACATGCATGCCCAACCGGCCACCCTGTTCTTTTCAGGCGTGCTGCAGGGGATACGAGACCCCCGTTCTCGTGATGAGTGGGGGTGCCAGTGTTAGTACCCCCACCGATCTGATAGTTATCTTCTATCCTATGGATAGGGATTGCCTCAACCAACTGGAATACCCCTTTAAATGCTATTCTTTGGTCTCCACATGGCCATAGAATTAAAGGGCATCGGTCAGCAGGATTAACCCTATTAAACCAGGCATATTGTCTTGTAGGGTTGATCCTGTCTATTGAAATGATAAGTGTTGTGTGAAAATCCGTTGTGACCTTCCCAATAAAAAATACTTTAATTTGTTATATAATTGAAGGCTTAAATTCACATATGGGCAAGGTTTAGCCCCTCACCTTTTTAGTGATGGCCATTTTTTGGAACACCACTACCAGTTTTCAAAATAGAGGCATCATTGTAGCAGGTAGTATGCCTTAATTAATAGGGTTGATTGTGCTAACAGCTGCTATTTAAATAATCAAATTCTGTCTGCCTGCAGCCACCACTAGGGGGACCTTAGGAGCTTACTACATATAATTATAATGTACATTTTGCTCAATAATAACACAATATGCAGTGAACTCCTAAGCTCCCAGTAGTGGAGGCTGGAGGGAGCAAGAAGGAAATGGCATCATGATGCTTTGTGTGTTCTGGTCTTTAGCTGAGATGGGGACCTTAGTTAAACGACAATTCCATATTATAAAGTGATTACTAGGATACATTTCATTAATGGTGGGGATCTAACCTCTCGGCCCCTCAGATCCTGAGAATGAAGGGGCCACAGTGCTTCTTTAGTGTTGTGTCTCCTGTAAAGTTTTCCCTGCTTCACTTGAACAGAGCAGTACTGCTGCTCCCCTGCACGGCGCTACAGCACCATTAGAGTTCATTCAGACGGCCGAAGCGTTTTGCGGTCCACAAGTTGCAGATCTGCAAAACCCAGATATTGGCCCGTGTGCGCTCTGCAAATTGGAGACCGCACATAGCCGGCACTATGATAGAAATGCAATTGCGGACAAAAATAGGACATGCTCTATCTTTTTTGTGGGGCCTCGGAATGGAAATACAGATGCAGACAGCACACGGTCCCATTGAAATTAATGTGTCCACACCCGTTCCACAAAATGGCTTAAAAAAGGAATTGAACCAGAGACCAAATCTCAGTGCAAGAGGCCTAATATAGAGCAGATGCATATTAGTCTGTAATTAGAGATGAGCTCATTTATTGAAATTCGTTTTGAGTCGGAATCTAATGAATTGTGTCGGTTATGAATAACTTCGACTTCAGACTTGTTATGCTTTTTAAAATAAAATAGCTTTAAAAATTGTCCTTTTTTGGGGGAAAGATACCTCCTGGTATCTATACATACATAGTATTACTGGAAAAAGCAATGTTTTTTCCAAAACTCCTTTTTTTCTCAGGAGCAGCAGAAGTACTTCATGGAAGCTGATGGACAAAGCAGGAGAAGTGTGACTGTAGGGGTAGTAATAACAGGAGCAACAGTACATTATGGCGGCTGGGGCCCGGACACTAACATAGTAACATAAGGCCGAAAAAATACATTTGTCCATGCAGTTCGGCCTGTCATCCTGCAAGTTAATCCAGAGGAAGGCAAAAAAAACCCCTATGAGGTAGAAGTCAATTTTCCTAACTTTAGGGGAATAAAAAATTCCTTCCCGACTCACTATTAGCTGCAGTAGAAGCCACAACAGCATCAGTACTGCATGGGAACTGACGGAAAAGGCAGTAGATGCCTAGCTGTGTAGGGGTAGTAGTAGTGGCAAAAGGAGGAATAGCAGCTGGGAAAGCAGCAATACATTATGGAGTATGATGGACAGGCAGACAGTGGCATCGGAGGGCTGGTGATGAAAAGTTGCTGTCAGCAGTGGCTGATCTATTAATTGGCATGAGCCAGAGTTGTGTGAAAATCCTCATGGATCCATGACTCATTTATTTTCACAAATATAATTTTTTCTACACTTACGGAGGATAATTTTGCCTACCTCGGTGGAGGTAGACCTCGAAATTAAAGCTGTTCTCTGATTGATTGCTATGGCCTACAACAAAGATAGCTTTGCAAAGAAACATGGCAGAAAAAGCCCACCTGGTCCATCTCCTCTGCCTTTATATTATTACTTATCTTAAAATGGACAAATGTTTATCATTAGAGACGAGCGAATCGAACGAAGTGGAATTTGATCCGAATTTCAGGAAAAATTTGATTCTCAACGAATGCGAATTTCCTTGCGCTTCGTGGTAACGAATCGCAATTTTTCCAAAAATGGCAGCTACAATGGTGGCTACACGTGTGAGGACATGGGACAAGGGACTCTGCGAAGGCGGGCTGACCTATAATGCCATGCATGCAGCCAGCCCTGTGATGTCACAAACTCACAGCCCTATAAATACGGCGGCCATTAGAGTCAGACATTTGGAAGCGTTCCGAGTGCAGGGACAGATGTGAGAAGGCACTAGGTACAGCAATTGGAAAAACCTGATTGTGAAAAAAACCTGAAAAAACTATTTATGAGTGCAGGGAAAGGATAGGGAGGAATTATTTTACAGCATCTTAGAGACATCAGAAGGGGCTAGGGACAGTGCTAGAAAAGCGATTTACAAGTGCAGGGAAAGATTATTTGGGGACCCAAATAGTCATTAGACAGCTCTGTCATTCCAACAATATGTTATTGGGGTGCAAGTGCTATGTGGAAAAGCCTTTACTGGCCTATTTCAATACAAAAAGAAAAATTTATTCTCAGTTCACGTTGGCGGTTATATGTGTTGAAAGAGTACAGAAAGATAAAAAATATACGCACTTCACTGGTCCACTTATTTGTGGCAAAAGCGTTTAGTGGCCTATTTCATTATAGAAAGAAAAATATATACGCATTTCACTTCTGCAGTTATATGTGGTGAAAGCATTCAGTGTCCTATTTCAGTACAAAAAAGGAAAAGAATATATGCATTTCACTGGTGCATTTATTTCTGCTAAAAGCCTTTACTTGCCTTTTTCAGTACAAAAAGAAAAATATATATCCACTTCACTTCTGCAGTTATTATTATTTCGGTACAAAAACAAACTATATTCAGCGTTCACTTTTGCAGTTATATGTGGCAAAACATTTAGTGACGTATTTCCGTCGAAAAACTAAATATATTCAGCGTTCAGCCTTGCAGTTATATGCGGTAAAATCTTTATTGATGTTTTTTGGTCGAAAAACAAAATTAATTCAGTGGTCAGCACTGCGGTTATATGCGGTAAAATCTCCATGATGTCTCCATGATAAATCTGCAGTGTGGTGGCCCCGTGTGCCTTCTACACACTTTCAAAATATTCCTTTAGCAGGGCAAATAGATGCCAGATGACCGGGATGATCCATGACCTTCCCAGCAGCTGCTGTCGGAAGCAGCGGTTCATTTCTGAGACGTCCGTATAGTGAGGGGGGAATCTGAAAACCCTCTTCATCTCTGTGCTCCGTTATATGTGGTAAAATCTTTATGGACGTATTTTGGTCGAAGTTATATGTGGAAAAACCTTTTGGGAAGTATTTCGGTCGAAGAACAAATTTTATTAAGCGTTTAACACTGAAGTTATATGCGGTAAAATCTTAATTGATGTATTTCGGTCGAAAAACAAATTTTATTCAGCATTCAGCGCTGTGGTTATTTGCGGTAAAATCTTTATTGAAGTATTTCGGTTGAAAAACAACATTTTATTAGGGGTCAGCACTGCGGTTATATGTGGTAAAATAATTATTGAAATATTTCGGTCGAAAAACAAACTTTATTCAGCGTTCAGCGCTCCAGTTATATGCGGTAAAATCTTTAGTGACGTATCTTGATGAACTTTGTGACTCTTTCGGGGTCAAAGCTATCATTGTCTGTAGCTACTAGAGGTCTGTTCATGCCAGGCAGGTTCCCCCAGAAGTATCTGGGTCGATGAGCAGCCGATACCGCACTTGCATCAATCTTGACAGGATTAGTCTCCAGGTGAAGAGAAATTGTTTTTGAAATGCTTTCTCCATCGTAATCACGTCATTGAATAAACAGAAGACTGGCCGATTCTCTCCTGTCTTAGGCAACACTTAATTTTTATTATTAAATTTATTAAATATTGAATATAAAATTGAACCAAAACTTGATTGAAATTATAAGAAAGCAAATTTAAATTTGCCAATATATTATCCCAATCTTTGAGGGAAATTAACGGACAATCAATTTGCCAAGCCTTTTGTGCCAGAAAACGTGTATTAATAAATCGTGTTTTAAGCAGCACTTTATAAAGTTGAGAAAGTTTAGCCTTCTGTTCTGTCCCATATTCCCTATAAATGAATAGACAAAGCGGACACTCTGTGGCCCCCTCATGCTGCTGCCACCTCCACAATCTCTCGTCATCGTGCCATTCTCTAGCCCCCTCATGCTGCTGCCACCTCCGCAATCTCTTGTCGTCGTGCCACTCTTTGGCCTCCTCATGCTGTGGCCTCCTCATGCTGCCGCCACCTACACACTATGTCACCTTGCCACTCTGGTCTCCTGATGCTGCCGCCACCTCCACAATCTGTCATTGTGCCACTCTGGCCTCCTACTGATTCTGCCGCTGCCGCCACCTCCAGACTGTCATTGTGCCACTCGGTGGCCTCCTCATACTGCTGCAAACTCCAGACTCTGTCATTATGCTTCTCGGTGGCCTTCTCCTGATGCTGCTACCGTCACCTCCAGACTCTGTCATTGTGCCACTCTGTGGCCTCCTGATGCTGCCGCCACCTCCACACTGTCATTGGGCCACTCTGTGGTCTCCTGATGCTGTTCCCACCCTCCCCACTTCATGACTGGGCCACTATTTTGCCTTTCGGCCTGGCTGACGACATCATTTGTTTGACCCTTCTTCTGATCTGTCAGAAGGAAGGAAAAATGAGACCTTTACTTGCCACAGGGATATATAACAATTATCCAGCCGGTTAATTGGGTCTGTGTCCTAGCAATTTTTTTTTCCCCAAACACCTTTTGCATCCGTGACATGGATACACAATTGTTCTGTCAGGAAAATTTTGTGGGTGACTGTAACAAAATGAGAAGAGCATCAACTAGGGGACGTGGCCGTGGTCATGGTGTTGCTGGTGTTTGTGGTGATGGAGCTCCTGCTGCAGGGAAAGGACGTTGTCGATCCATGCCAGCCATGTGCCCAAATGAAACACCTTCCTCTGGTGCACATTCCTCTGGTCCTTCTCTGGAGGGACAGGGTCACCTGCCACCCCCAAACAGACGATGTGGCAGCCACACCACCACCATCATCCAGCATGTCCACACTGTCCCATGGAATTGTTCAGCTATCCATCCCACAGACACTGACATGCTGGCCTTTGAAATGCTGCCATTCCACCTAGTGGAGATGGACATTTAGTAATAAAGGCAGCTGTCCCATCAGTACGTGGTTCCCAGCCACCACTACTTTTCAAGGCGGGCTCTCCCTGCGCACAACTGGCGGAAAAAATCAAGTGTGTGCTGTACAACGCCACCAGTGGCAAGGTCCACACAACCACCAACACGTGGACCAGTAAGTATGGGCAGGGGCGTTATATCTCCCTAACTGGCTACTGGGTAAATGTAGTGGCGGCTGGGCCTGAGACGGACAGCAGTTTGACCCATGTCCTACCTCCACCCAGTATTGCTGGATGTTTCTTGGTGCATCCTGTTGCCTCCTCCTCCTACTCCGCTTCTTACTCAGGTTTCTCCTCTACCACCTCCTCATCATGTCAGCGCAACACCTGCACCACCAACTTCAGCACAGCCAGGGGGAAACAGCAGGCTGTTCTGAAACTCAAATGTTTGGGGGAAAGATGCCACATAACAAAATAGCAAAGACATTGCAAGCATGGCTACATGCTGGAGGTAACTGGTGAGTTGTTTGTGAGTCGGCCTCATGCTCCTGTAATTTGCCCACTGGCTCCTGGTAGTGCCCATACGGCGCAGGTAGGTGAGTGTTAGGTTCCCGAGCTACTTGAGAAACCTTGGCGCGGTGCTCGGGCTCAGACATGTCCTACACTGTAGTATATGTTGGCTAATCTCTCAATTTTAACATCAGTTTGAGGGTTTAGTAAGACCGCAGAGTGCACCTGTCTTTGCCATTTTGTTATATTGCTATATTGATTACTACATCCACATAATTGATATCTTGTGTAGGATGTCCATTGTGGTACTTGTGGTTTGCTGCGGGCATCCTTCTTTGTATGCATTTTTGCTGGGGATCGTCATTAGCAACGGGCCACAAGTGCAGGATTTGCTCCCATATATATGCACAACCGCATGTGGGTTTGAGCATTTCCTGCTTGATTAATGCCACGCCATTCTTTTCAGTTTATATTTGGGAAGATGCCACACCACGCAGGAGCTGTGGGTAGGCATGGAACAGACCGATGAGTGGTTAGTGCCGCTGAGCTTCAAGCCTGTGTTGGTAGTGTACAAACACAGGCAAAAATCTCGTAGCAGCTTTGGGGCTAGCCGGTTTGATGCACATCCCTTGCCTGACGCATGTGCTGAACTTGGCGGTACAGAGGTTCCTCAAGAATTACCAAGATATGTCAGAGCTGCTCCAGGAAGTGAGGACCGTCTGTGCGCGCTTTCGGCATTCTCACCCTACTGCCCCTCGCCTGTCTGTCATGCAGCATAACTTCGGCCTTCCAGCTCACCGCCTCATATGCAACGTACCCACAAGGTGGAACTCCACCTTGTACATGTTGGAGAAACTGTGTGAGCAGCAGCAGGAGATAGTGGAGTTTCAGCTGCAGCACGCACGGTTAATCGCTCAGCAACATTTCACCACCAATGAGTGGGCCTCCATGCGGGACTTATGTGCCGTGTTGCACTGATTCGAGTACTCCACCAACATGGACAGTGGTGATGACGCCATCATCAGCCTTACTATTCCACTTCTATGTCTCCTTGATAAGACTCTTCAGGCGCTGATGGATGCGGATGTTGCACAGGAGGAAGAGGAGGAGGAACAGGGATCATTCCAACGGTTATCAGACCAGTTGTCCACAGGTGGCTCCGAGGGTGGGTTCCTGCACCAACAGCGACAAGGTACCCAACTGTCCAGCCAGGGCACAGTTTTGGAAGATGAGGAGGATGAAGAGGAGAAGTATCCCCGTTCACAGCAGGGAGGCACCCGAATCAGCCCACGGGCATCAATGGAGCATTGCTGGGGCGATACAGAGGACACAGACGATACACTTCCCACCAATGACTACTTTTCGTTGCCTCTGGGCAGCCTGGCACACATGAGCGACTATATGCTGCAGTGCCTGCGCAATGACCGCCGAGTTGCCCACATTCTAACCAGTGCTGATTAATGGGTGGCCACCCTGCTAGATCCTCGCTACAAGGACAACGTGCCTCCTTACTTCTGTCACTGGAGCGTGACCAGAAGAGGCGCTACTCATGGCGTTCCCACCTGACAGTGGGGGCTCAGTGGAAGCACGAGGTGAAGACAGTGGAGGAGGAGGAAGTAGTCACCGCAGCAGGGGCACCATCAGCACCTCAGAAGGGAGGGTTAGCATGGCCAAAATGTGTAAAAGCTTTGTCTGCACATCACAATATACAGCACCACCATCTGATATGGACCGTCTTAGCAGGAGGCAGCATTTCAGCAACATGGTGGAACAGTAAGTGGCCCACACATCTGCAGGTACTGACTGATTGGTCTGCCCAGTTTAACTTCTGGGTCTCCAAATTGGGCACATGGCCTGAGCTTGCCCTTTACGCCTTGGAGGTGCTGGCCTGCCCTGCTACAAGTATATTGTCCGGACATGTGTTTAGCACAGTGATGGGGTGATCACGGAGAGGTGCTTCTGCCTATCCATAGCCTACATGGACAAGCTCATGTTTATTAAAATGAACCAGACATGGATTCCACAGGACTTGTCCGTACCATGGCTCTTCCGCTTGCACCGCCACGTCTGCCTCCTCTGTTTGCACCACCACATCTGCTTCCTCCGTCTGCACTGCCACTTCTGCCTCTTCCGCCCGCACCGCCACTTCTGCCTCTTCCGCCTGCACTGTATTGTCCGCCTCCTCCTCCACTGGGACCTCCGCCTAAAGGCTCAAGATTGTTATGTCTTATATTGGCAGAGTAGAGAAGTATACTGGGCGCACCCAGCCGTTGTTGTACTCCGGCTCAGTTTGTGCGTTCTCTTGGCTTTTTCCCAATGTTTTGGGGCCTCCACAAAAAAAAAAAAAAAAAAAACGAACTTTGAAAAAATAAATAAAATAAGGTTGGTGTCATCCACTGCCTCTTCCACCCAGTGTTGGACTGGGGTGCCTAGGGCCCACCAGTGAAATTCATTTTAGGGGCCCCACTATAAAGCTACATGAAAATACTAACCACCTATACAGTGGCAGCAGCAGAAAGACGCTACAATATGATTATGGGGGCTCATGCAGTGACTTCCACAGAGCAGGTCCCTGGGGAAAGAGGGCATGGCTAGTCTGATTCTATACCTAAAAGTCATCTCAGCCACCCGATTAGTCTATAATAATAAACTGGGTACTTTGTTAAATAATGTTCCCAGGTTTTCATATCAACATAAGCTGGCTGAAACGCTCTATGCTGCGTATCTCTAGTGCAGTCACTCTATTGTGCCACTAATAAAAAGGGTGAGGGATAAGGATGAGCGAACCCGAACTGTATAGTTCGGGTTCGTACCGAATTTTGGGGTGTCCGTGACACGGACATTTTCGTAAAAGTCCGTGTTCGGCGCTTTTTGAAAGGCTGCAAAGCAGCCAATCAACAAGCGTCATACTACTTGCCCCAAGAGGCCATCACAGCCTTGCCTACTATTGGCATGGCTGTGATTGGCCAGTGCAGCATGTGACCCAGCCTCTATATAAGCTTGGGTCACGTTGCGCTGCACGTCACTCTGCTGATTGAAGCATAGGGAGAGGTTGCAGCTGCGACGTTAGGGCGAGATTAGGCAGATTAACTCCTCCAAAAGACTTCATTCTGTGATCGATCTGCAGCTGTGGATCATTGAAGTGCTAATATTGACTTGCTCACTTTTTTGAGGCTGCCCAGAGCGTTTTTAGATCACTTTTTTTCTGGGGTGATCGGCGGCCATTTTGTGACTTGTGGTGCGCCAGCACAAGCTATCACCAAGTGTATTTAACCATCGATAGTGTGGTTATTTTGTGCTATATCCTACATCAGCTGCAGGCTGAGCCTGTGTCACCGAAGTGCATTTAACCATCAACAGTCCGATTATTTTTTGGCCATATACTACATCTGGTGCAGGCTGAGCCTGTGTCACCCAAGTGCATTTAACCATCAACAGTGTGGTTATTTTTTGGCCATATACTACATCAGAGGCAAGTTGAGCCTGTCACCCAGCGCCTAAAAAAAAAAAAATAGACCTGACATTTCTATTCAACCAAATCTGTACTGTTTTAGCTGGTCAAGTTATTTGTAGTGACTGTAAAAGCACTTGTTTTTTTCTGGGTTGAAAAACTATTCCCAAATTTGCCATTCTCAAAATTGTGGTGAACGGGAACAATGAGGAAAACATCTAATAAGGGACGCGGACATGGTCGTGGTGGTGTTAGTGGACCCTCTGGTGCTGTGAGAGGACGTGGCCGTTCTGCCACAGCCACACGTCCTAGTGTACCAACTACCTCAGGTCCCAGTAGCCGCCAGAATTTACAGGGATATTTGGTGGGGCCCAATGCCGTTCTAAGGATGGTAAGGCCTGAGCAGGTGCAGGCATTAGTCAATTGGGTGGCCGACAGTGGATCCAGCACGTTCACATTATCTCCCACCCAGTCTTCTGCAGAAAGCGCACAGATGGCGCATGAAAACCAAGCCCATCAGTCTGTCACATCACCCCCATGCATATCAGGGAAACTGTCTGAGCCTCAAGTTATGCAGCAGTCTCTTATGCTGTTTGAAGACTCTGCTGCCAGGGTTTCCCAAGGGCATCCACCTAGCTCTTCACCAGGGGTGGAAGAGATAGAATGCACTAACGCACAACCACTTATGTTTCCTGATGATAAAGACATAGGAATACCACCTCAGCACGTCTCTGATGATGACGAAACAGGTGCCAACTGCTGCGTCTTTCTGGAGTGTGCAGACTGAACAGGAGGTCAGGGATCAAGACTGGGTGGAAGACGATGCAGGGGACGATGAGGTCCTAGACCCCACATGGAATGAAGGTCGTGCCACTGACTTTCACAGTTCGGAGGAAGAGGCAGTGGTGACACCGAGCCAACAGCGTAGCAAAAGAGGGAGCAGTGGGCAAAATCAGAACACCCGCCACCAAGAGACTCTGCCTGCTACTGACCGCCGCCATCTGGGACCGAGCACCCCAAAGGCAGCTTCAAGGAGTTCCCTGGCATGGCACTTCTTCAAACAATGTGCTGACAAGACCCGAGTGGTTTGCACGCTGTGCCATCAGAGCCTGAAGCGAGGCATTAACGTTCTGAACCTTAGCACAACCTGCATGACCAGGCACCTGCATGCAAAGCATGAACTGCATTGGAGTAAACACCTTAAAAACCAGGAAGTCACTCAGGCTCCCCCTGCTGCCTCTTCTGCTGCTGCCGCCTCGGCCTCTTCTGCTGCTGCTACCGCCGCCTCGGCCTCTTCCTCTGCAGGAACGTTGGCACCTGCCGCCCAGCATACATGGGATGTACCACCAACACCACCACCTGCGTCACCAAGCATCTCAACCATGTCACACGGCAGCGTTCAGCTCTCCATCTCACAAACATTTGAGAGAAAGCGTAAATTCCCACCTAGCCACCCTCGATCCCTGGCCCTGAATGCCAGCATTTCTAAACTACTGGCCTATGAAATGCTGTCATTTAGGCTGGTGGACACACACAGCTTCACTGCGCAACGCCATCTGTGGCAAGGTCCACCTAACCACAGATACGTGGACCAGTAAGCACGGCCAGGGATGCTATATCTCCCTAACTGCACACTGGGTAAATGTAGTGGCGGCTGGGCCCCAGGCGGAGAGCTGTTTGGAGCACGTCCTTCCGCCGCCAAGGATCGCAGGGCAACATTCTTTGCCTCCTGTCTCCTCCTCCTCCTACTCAGCTTCCTCCTCCTCTTCTTCCACCTGCTCATCCAGTCAGCCACACACCTTCACCACCAACTTCAGCACAGCCCGGGGTAAACGTCAGCAGGCCATTCTGAAACTCATATGTTTGGGGGACAGGCCCCACACCGCACAGGAGTTGTGGCGGGGTATAGAACAACAGACCGACGAGTGGTTGCTGCCGGTGAGCCTCAAGCCTGGCCTGGTGGTGTGCGATAATGGGCGAAATCTCGTTGCAGCTCTGGGACTAGCCGGTTTGACGCACATCCCTTGCCTGGCGCATGTGCTGAATTTGGTGGTGCAGAAGTTCATTCGCAACTACCCCGACATGTCAGAGCTGCTGCATAAAGTGCGGGCCGTCTGTTCGCGCTTCCGGCGTTCACACCCTGCCGCTGCTCGCCTGTCTGCGCTACAGCGTAACTTCGGCCTTCCCGCTCACCGCCTCATATGCGACGTACCCACCAGGTGGAACTCCACCTTGCATATGCTGGACAGACTGTGCGAGCAGCAGCAGGCCATAGTGGAGTTTCAGCTGCAGCACGCACAGGTCAGTCGCACTGTGGATCAGACACACTTCACCACCAATGACTGGGCCTCCATGCGAGACCTGTGTGCCCTGTTGTGCTGTTTCGAGTACTCCACCAACATGGCCAGTGGCGATGACGCCGTTATCAGCGTTACAATACCACTTCTATGTCTCCTTGAGAAAACACTTAGGGCGATGATGGAAGAGGAGGAAGAGGGGTCATTTTTAGCACTTTCAGGCCAGTCTCTTCGAAGTTACTCAGAGGGAGGTTTTTTGCAACACCAGAGGCCAGGTACAAATGTGGCCAGACAGGGCCCACTACTGGAGGACGAGGAGGATGAAGCATGTTCACAGCTGGGTGGCACCCAAAGCAGCTCGGGCCCATCACTGGTGCGTGGCTGGTGGGAAACACAGGACGATGACGATACGCCTTCCACAGAGGACAGCAGAGTTGCCCACATTTTAACGTGTGCGGACTACTGGGTTGCCACCCTGCTGGATCCCCGGTACAAAGACAATGTGCCCACCTTACTTCCTATCACGCTCCAGTGTAGGAAGATGCGCGAGTACAAGCGCACGTTGGTAGACGCGCTACTGAGAGCATTCCCAAATGTCACAGGGGAACCAGTGGAAGCCCAAGGCGAAGGCAGAGGAGGAGCAAGAGGTCGCCAACGCAGCTGTGTCACGGCCAGCTCCTCTGAGGGCAGGGTTAGCATGGCAGAGATGTGGAAAAGTTTTGTCACCACGCCACAGCTAACTGCACCACCACCTGATACGGAACGTGTTAGCAGGAGGCAACATTTCACTAACATGGAACAGTACCTGTGCACACCCCTCCATGTACTGACTGATGGTTTAGCCCCATTCAACTTCTGGGTCTCCAAATTGTCCACAGCTAGCCTTTTATGCCTTGGAGGTGCTGGCCTGCCCGGCGGCCAGCGTTTTGTCTGAACGTGTATTCAGCACGGCAGGGGGCGTCATTACAGACAAACGCAGCCGCCTGTCTACAGCCAGTGGACAAGCTGACGTTCATAAAAATGAACCAGGCATGGATCCCACAGGACCTGTCCATCCCTTGTGCAGATTAGATATTAACTACCTCCCCTTAACAATATATTATTCTACTCCAGGGCACTTCCTCATTCAATACTATTTTTAATTTCATTTTACCATTATATTGCGGGGCAACCCAAAGTTGAATTAACCTCTCCTCTGTCTGGGTGCCGGGGCCTAAATGTGTGACAGTGGCCTGTTCCAGTGGTGGGTGACGTGAAGCTTGATTCTCTGCTATGACATGAAGACAGATTCTGTGCTGACATAAGGCCAGATTCTCTGTTACACGACCTCTCTCCTCTGCCTGGGTGCCTGGGCCTAAATGTGTGACAGTGGCCTGTTCCAGTGGTGGGTGACGTGAAGCCTGATTCTCTGCTATGGCATGAAGAGACTGATTCTCTGCTGACGTGAAGCCAGATTCTTTGCTATGGGACCTCTGTCCAATTGATATTGGGTCATTTTTATTTTTTTTTATTTTTATTTTAATTCATTTCCCTATCCACATTTGTTTGCAGGGGATTTACCTACATGTTGCTGCCTTTTGCAGCCCTCTAGCTCTTTCCTGGGCTGTTTTACAGCCTTTTTTGTGCCCAAAAGTTCGGGTCCCCATTGACTTCAATGGGGTTCGGGTTCTTGACGAAGTTCGGTTCCCGAACATTTCCGGGAAGTTCGGCCGAACTTCTCGAACATCCAGGTGTACGCTCAACTCTAGTTAGGGACTAGGGGCCCACCTTCTTCAGGGGCCCACTGGAGGATTGCCTCCTCCATCTGCACCGCCACGTCCGCCTCCACTGTGACCTCCACTTTCAGGCTCAAAATTGTTATGTCTTATATTGGCAAAGTAGAGAAGTATACTGGGCGCACCCAGCCATTGTAGTACTCCGGCGCAGTTTGTGCATTCTCTTTGCTATTTCCCAATGTTTTGGGGCCTCAACAAAACAAAAAAAAAAAATAATTGCCTGCACCGCCACATCCACCTCTTCCGCCTGCACCGCCACATCCGGCACCCAGACCCGAACCCGAACTTTGCCGGAAAAGTTTAAATTCGAGTTCGGTGTTCAGGCATTTAATAAAGCTTGTTGAAAGGCTGCAGGGCAGAAAGTGCGGTCCATCTGTGCGCGCTTTCATGTTTTCACCCTGCTGCTGCTCGCCTGTCTGCGCTGCAGCATAACTTCAGATTTCCCGCTCACCGCCTAATATGCGACGTGCCCACAAGGTGGAACTCCACCTTGCACATGCTGGAGAGACTGTGTGAGCAGCAGCAGGCGATAGTGGAGTTTCAACTGCAGCACGCACGGGTCAGTCACTCTGCGGAACAGCACTACTTCACCACCAAGGAGTGGGCTTCCATGTGGGACGTGTGTGTCGTGTTGCGCTGTTTGGAGTACTCCACCAACATGGCCAGTGCCGATGAAGCAGTCCTCAGCGTTACTATCCCACTTCTATGTCTCCTTGAAAAAATGCTTCAGGCGATGATGGAAGAGGATGTGGCAGAGGAGGAGGAAGAGGGATCATTTCTACGGTTATCAGGCCAGTCATTCACAAGTGGCTCGGAGGGTGGATTCCTGCACCAACAGAGGCCAGGTACACAACTGTCCAGCCACAGCACAGTTCTAGAGGATGATAAGGAGGAGGATGATGATGAGGAGGAACCGTGTTCACAGCAGGGTGGCACCCAAAGCAGCTCATGGGCATCACTGGAGCGTGTCTGGGGGGATACAGACGATACACCTCCCACAGAGGACAGCTTGTCATTGCCTCTGGGCAGTCTGGCACACATGAGCGACTACATGCTGCAGTGCCTGTGCAATGACCGCCGAGTTGCTTACATTCTAACCAGTGCTGATTACTGGGTGGCCACCCTGCTGGATCCCCGTTACAAGGACAACGTGCCGTCCTTAATTCAGTTACTGGAGCGGGATCAGAAGATGCACGAGTACTAGTGTTGAGCGAGCAGGCTCGGTCGAATACCAGTTCAGCTCGAGCATCGCTATGCTCGGCACATGGCGGTACTCGGCCGAGTACCGCATGTGCTCGAGCGCCATGCTCGAGTCTCCTTCCCACACGTTTCAAGGCTGCTAAGCAGCCAATAAACGGGCAGGTAAGTACTGCCCTCTCTGTAATGCTGTAGCCATGTTGGCTACTGGCATTACAGTGATTGGCTGGTCGGAACACCTCATCGGGTGCTATATAGCACCCGATGACACGTGTTCGGCTCATTCTAAGTCAGGGAGAGCTAAGGATAGGAAGGGACAGAGAGTTTAGGGAGTGTAATTGATTATTATAAGTGTACAAAAACGTTTCAAAGACCCAAAAGTCCTTGTAAGGACTATTGTATGTGACAGCAGTAATATATTTTTGTAGCGCAACCTGCGCTAAATTGCTCAGTGTTAGATAGAGCTGTACAAAGGAAGGGACAGACAGTGTAGGGAGTGTAGTAGGAAGATTTTTATACAAAAAACTTTTCAGAGACCCAAAAGTCCTTTTATGGACTATTGTCTGTGCCAGCAGCAATATATATTTTTAGCGCATCCTGCGCTAAATATCGTTGTTACAGGTTGCTGCGGACAGTTAAATTATCCACACCACATATCCTGTTTAAAGAGTGCGCATCCCTAAAATATCCCATTGACTTGAATGGAGCCATGGAATGTGATTTCCGGGCAATAATAGTACATGTTCTATCTTTCAACGGAACGGAAATACGGAAACGGAATGCATACGGAGTACATTAAGTTTTTTTTGCGGACCCATTGAAATGAATGATTCTGTATAGGGACCGTATACGGAACGCAAAAAACGGCCCGTAAACGGAAAAAAAAAAAAAAAAAAAAGGGTCATGTAAAAGAAGCCTAAGGACTATCCTATAGTTGTGTCTGGCAGCAATATATATTTTTAGCACAACCTGCTCTAAATAGCTTGCAATTGTTTGGCCCCTGCAGACAGCGACATTATCTATGCTACATCTCCTGTTTAACGTGTGCGCATCCCTAAAATATCAGTGACATCCAGTGCACTTTTTCCGTAGACGATGTCCCCTGTGGACAGTTAAATTATCCGCGCCACATCTCCTGTTTAAAGTGTGCGCATCCCTAAAATATCAGTGACATCCAATGCAGTTTTTCCGTAGACGGTGTCCACTGCGGACTGTTAAATTATCTGCGCCGGGGGGCGGAGCCTGCGCCTGTTCTGAATGGACGTCTGAAGCAGCTGCTCAGTCTGTAAAAATGCCCTGCTAGCCTGTTTTCTTTGCCTGTTCGGTCTCAAAATTGTGAAAATCGGAGGCTCAAAACCTGGAGACACTGGGGGCAATCCCAAATCTTCAACAAATTGCGGTGATATGGAGAAATGTATCAAAAAAGCTGCTTTAGCCTACGTGCACAGAAAAACTAAGATGGCGCCGTCCTCACCGCACACAGCCGCCTACAAATCAACAGAGAACCTGTCTGGAGCGCAGAGAGGCGAAGAAGATACTGACACCCTCCCAATTTCTCGCTCCTGAGAGACTCTGACCTCCACACTGGCATCTGCACCAGAACCCCTAAGTGAAGATATAGGGGCTATTAAGCAAGATATTCGCTACATAGGGAAAAGAGTAGAACTGCTCGAAGATTCCCAGACCGCTGTGCTGCAACATCAATCAGCAGTCACAGAAAAACTTCAAGCTGTACAAACACATCTCAACATGCTCTACACAGCAGTCGAAAACCTAGAAAATCGCGGCAGACGCAATAACTTGCGTTTTAGAGGTATACCGAAAACAGTCGCACCATGCAATATTCCCAATACTATAATGCAGATTTGTCTCACTATACTTGGTCCTGACTCTGCCCACGAAGTCCAGCTGGAGAGGGCGCATAGGGCCTTAGAACCCAAACCTGCACCTGAAATGCCTCCTAGAGATGTCATTTGTAAGTTTCTCAGCTTCCAAGTTAAAGAAGACGTCTTAAATAAATCAAGAGATTCCCAGCCTATCAAATTGGACGATCATAACATCTTGGTTTTTTAAGATCTAGCCCAATCCACCCTGAGGAAGAGAAATGCTCTTAAGCCGCTAATAAGTTGGCTGTAACAGTCCTACAGGCTCACCTGAGTCAGAGGACCGCTGGCTGGAGGTAGGAGTGGAGCCCAGTGGCAAAGACCGCAGGCAGGTAGTAGGTGCAGGAAGTCTGGCAGAGGCGTAGTCGGTAGGCAGGCGGTGGGTCAGAGCAGGCGGCAGTAAGCGTAGTCAGACAATCCGGATGGCAACGGTGGAAGCAGTTCAGTAGGTAGGGACAAGCAGAAGAGTAGTCGGTAGGCAATTCCTGGTCAGCAGTGGACTTTCAATAGTAACAAGAGCAGCAGATGAGGAGAAGCTTGATCAAGGCTCAGGAGCTCAATAATCAGCAAACTGGAGTGCAAGGGGCTGGACTTATATAGGGAAGTACCAGGTGTGGGGAATCAAGGGTAATGAGCAAGGCTTGGCAAGACTGAGGTTAACTAATAGGCTTCAGGGAGGAATGTCCAGAGAGGACGGTAGCCTAGTAAGCAGGGCTACCGCCTGGGATGTGGCTGGTCACGGGTTTGAATCCCGACATTGGCTAAGATAAATAAGAATACCTTACCGATGTTCCTTTCCCTTTGGACTGTCCTTTTATGAAGGAAAACGGCTTTCTCATCATTCTTGGATTTAGATAAGATCTACAGTCACCTGAAGATTAACCCACTAGACATTCTGGACTGGGACCCTATTCAGAATTTGTCAAGCCTTCCATCTCTACCAGCAATTGAACCTTGGGATAAGCAACTTACCCCTAAACAGCAGAGCGGAAGACGAGGAAACCAAAAATCTACCCCCAAGAGGCTACCGCTGGGATACTGATAGACTTCTGGGTAAACCCGAGTGTCTGATATGACTTCTCTCTGAGATATCTTATTTCCTAACGCTGTTTCGTTCACTACTATCTTATCTAAACAGCTCCCTGTCTCCTGACAACTTTTACTGATATGCTTTCTTTTTCACATCACCTCACCTGACCCTCTCCCTGTTTGCAGGGCTGAAGTATGTACTCTATACAAACCCCCCCTAAACTCTCTCAACTTTCTCCACTTCTTTCTTTCCCGCTTTTCTATTGCAGAATTCATTTACTGTATCCTATAACCTATTATGCTGGGATACTGTTGTTATTTGTTACTTCCCAGTTGTACAGTTCTTTGTTCAAATAACAAGTTTTTGGGTAGTACAGTCGATATATACACACCTGCCATAGCCCAAATTGCTAAAAAACCTCGGTTGGTAGACCTTTCCCCCTATCCTTTACTCATGAGTAGGGATGAGCGAACCCAAACTGTATAGTTCGGGTTCGTACCGAATTTTGGGGTACCCGAACATTTTCGTAAAAGTCCGGGTTCGGGTTCGGTGTTAGGCGCTTTCTTGGCGCTTTTTGAAAGGCTGCAAGGCAGCCAATCAACAAGCGTCATACTACTTTTCCCAAGAGGCCATCACAGCCTTGCCTACTATTGGAATGGCTGTGATTGGCCAGTGCAGCATGTGACCCAGCCTCTATATAAGCTTGGGTCACGTAGCGCTGCACGTCACTCTGCTGATACAAGCGTAGGGAGAGGTTGCAGTTGCGACGTTAGCGCGAGATTAGGCAGATTAACTCCTCCAAAAGACTTCATTCTGTGATCGATCTGCAGCTGTGGATCATTGAAGTGCTGATATTCAATTGCTCACTTTTTTTAGGGTGCCCAGAGCGTTTTTATATCACTTTTTTCTGGGGTGATCGGCGGCCATTCTGTGGCTTGTGGTGCGCCAGCACAAGCTACCACCAAGTGCATTTAACCATCAATAGTGTGGTTATTTTTTTGCTATATCCTACATCAGGGGCAAGCTGCCACCAAGTCCATTTAACCATCAATAGTGTGGTTATTTTTTGGCTATATCCTACATCAGGGGCAAGCTGCCACCAAGTCCATTTAACCATCAATAGTGTGGTTATTTTTTTGCTATATCCTACATCAGGGTCAAGCTTTCATCAAGTGCATTTAACCATCAATAGTGTGGTTATTTTTTGGCCATATACTACATCAGGGGCAAGTTGAGCCTGTCACCCAGCGCCTAAAAAATAGGCCTGACATTTATATTCCTCCAAATCTGTACTGTTTTAGCTGGTCAAGTTATTTTTAGTGACCGTAAAAGCACAGTTTTTGTTCTGGGTTGAAAAACAATTCCCAAATTTGCCATTCTCAAAATTAGTGGTTTCTGCTGTATCAGGCCTACTTTAAATCTATCCGTAAAAGGGTATATTAGATTCAAGGTGCTGATAGGGTCATTCTGAAAAACTTAACACACACGCTACAGTGCAGATACAAGTCTAATTCTGTGATTAAACGTATACCTGTCACACAGCGCCTAAAAAATAGGCCTCACATTTATATTCAGCTAAATCTGTCATTACTTGTGTGCCTGTATTAGTGTAATACGGTACCTAAATAGATAGCCATACAGTGTTAGGTGTCTGTAAAAAAAGGCCTGAATTTTAATTTAATACATTGGCACGAATAATATTTTTCTTATTGTGGTGAACGGTAACAATGAGCAAAACATCTAGTAAGGGACGCGTACGCAAACGTGGACATGGTCGTGGTGGTGTTAGTGGACCCTCTGGTGCTGGGAGAGGACGTGGCCGTTCTGCCACAGCCACACGTCCTAGTGTACCAACTACCTCAGGTCCCAGTAGCCGCCAGAATTTACAGGGATATTTGGTGGGGCCCAATGCCGTTCTAAGGATGGTAAGGCCTGAGCAGGTACAGGCATTAGTCAATTGGGTGGCCGACAGTGCATCCAGCACGTTCACATTATCTCCCACCCAGTCTTCTGCAGAAAGCGCACAGATGGCGCATGAAAACCAAGCCCATCAGTCTGTCACATCACCCCCATGCATATCAGGGAAACTGTCTGAGCCTCAAGTTATGCAGCAGTCTCTTATGCTGTTTGAAGACTCTGCTGCCAGGGTTTCCCAAGGGCATCCACCTAGCCCTTCCCCAGGGGTGGAAGAGATAGAATGCACTAATGCACAACCACTTATGTTTCCTGATGATGAGGACATGGGAATACCACCTCAGCACGTCTCTGATGATGACGAAACACAGGTGCCAACTGCTGCGTCTTTCTGCAGTGTGCAGACTGAACAGGAGGTCAGGGATCAAGACTGGGTGGAAGACGATGCAGGGGACGATGAGGTCCTAGACCCCACATGGAATGAAGGTCGTGCCACTGACTTTCACAGTTCGGAGGAAAAGGCAGTGGTGAGACCTAGCCAACAGCGTAGCAAAAGAGGGAGCAGTGGGCAAAAGCAGAACACCTGCCGCCAAGAGACTCCGCCTGCTACTGACCGCCGTTCCCTGGCATGGCACTTCTTCAAACAATGTGCTGACGACAAGACCCGAGTGGTTTGCACGCTGTGCCATCAGAGCCTGAAGCGAGGCATTAACGTTCTGAACCTTAACACAACCTGCATGACCAGGCACCTGCATGCAAAGCATGAACTGCAGTGGAGTAAACACCTTAAAAAAAGGAACTCACTCCGGCTCCCCCTGCTACCTCTTCTGCTGCTGCCGCCTCATACTCTTCTGCTGCTGCCGCCTCTGCCTCTTCCTCCGCCTCTGGAGGAACGTTGGCACCTGCCGCCCAGCAAACATGGGATGTACCACCAACACCACCACCTGCGTCACCAAGCATCTCAACCATGTCACACGGCAGCGTTCAGCTCTCCATCTCACAAACATTTGAGAGAAAGCGTAAATTCCCACCTAGCCACCCTCGATCCCTGGCCCTGAATGCCAGCATTTCTCAACTACTGGCCTATGAAATGCTGTTATTCAGGCTGGTGGACACAGACAGCTTCAAACAGCTCATGTCGCTTGCTGTCCCACAGTATGTTGTTCCCAGCCGGCACTACTTCTCCAAGAGAGCCGTGCCTTCCCTGCACAACCAAGTATCCGATAAAATCAAGTGTGCACTGCGCAACGCCATCTATGGCAAGGTCCACCTAACCACAGATACGTGGACCAGTAAGAACGGCCAGGGACGCTATATCTCTCTAACTGCACACTGGGTAAATGTAGTGGCGGCTGGGCCCCAGGCGGAGAGCTGTTTGGCGCACGTCCTTCCGCCGCCAAGGATCGCAGGGCAACATTCTTTGCCTCCTGTCTCCTCCTCCTCCTACTCAGCTTCCTCCTCCTCTTCTTCCACCTGCTCATCCAGTCAGCCACACACCTTCACCACCAACTTCAGCACAGCCCGGGGTAAACGTCAGCAGGTCGTTCTGAAACTCATATGTTTGGGGGACAGGCCCCACACCGCACAGGAGTTGTGGCGGGGTATAGAACAACAGACCGACGAGTGGTTGCTGCCGGTGAGCCTCAAGCCTGGCCTGGTGGTGTGCGATAATGGGCGAAATCTCGTTGCAGCTCTGGGACTAGCTGGTTTGACGCACATCCCTTGCCTGGCGCATGTGCTGAATTTGGTGGTGCAGAAGTTCATTCACAACTACCCCGACATGTCATAGCTGCTGCATAAAGTGCGGGCCGTCTGTTCGCGCTTCCGGCGTTCACACCCTGCCGCTGCTCGCCTGTCTGCGCTACAGCGTAACTTCGGCCTTCCCGCTCACCGCCTCATATGCGACGTGCCCACCAGGTGGAACTCCACCTTGCACATGCTGGACAGACTGTGCGAGCAGCAGCAGGCCATAGTGGAGTTTCAGCTGCAGCACGCACGGGTCAGTCGCACTGCGAAACAGCACCACTACACCATCAATGACTGGGCCTCCATGAGAGACTTGTGTGCCCTGTTGCGCTGTTTCGAGTACTCCACCAACATGGCCAGTGGCGATGACGCCGTTATCAGCATTACAATACCACTTCTATGTCTCCTTGAGAAAACACTTAGGGCGATGATGGAAGAGGAGGTGGCCCAGGAGGAAGAGGAGGAAGAGTGGTCATTTTTAGCACTTTCAGGCCAGTCTCTTCGAAGTGACTCAGAGGGAGGTTTTTTGCAACAGCAGAGGCCAGGTACAAATGTGGCCAGACAGGGCCCACTACTGGAGGACGAGGAGGACGAGGATGAGGAAGAGGTGGAGGTGGAGGAGGATGAGGATGAAGCAGGTTCACAGCGGGCTGGCACCCAACGCAGCTCGGGCCCATCACTGGTGCGTGGCTGGGGGGAAACACAGGACGATGACGATACGCCTCCCACAGAGGACAGCTTGTCCTTACCTCTGGGCAGCCTGGCACACATGAGCGACTACATGCGGCAGTGCCTGCGCAACGACAGCAGAGTTGCCCACATTTTAACGTGTGCGGACTACTCGGTTGCCACCCTGCTGGATCCCCGGTACAAAGACAGTGTGCCCACCTTACTTCCTACACTGGAGCGTGATAGGAAGATGCGCGAGTACAAGCGCACGTTCGTAGACGCGCTACTGAGAGCATTCCCAAATGTCACAGGGGAACCAGTGGAAGCCCAAGTCGAAGGCAGAGGAGGAGCAAGAGGTCGCCAACGCAGCTGTGTCACGGCCAGCTCCTCTGAGGGCAGGGTTAGCATGGCAGAGATGTGGAAAAGTTTTGTCACCACGCCACAGCTAACTGCACCACCACCTGATATGGAACGTGTTAGCAGGAGGCAACATTTCAATAACATGGTGGAACAGTACCTGTGCACACCCCTCCACGTACTGACTGATGGTTCAGCCCCATTCAACTTCTGGGTCTCCAAATTGTCCACGTGTCCAGAGCTAGCCTTTTATGCCTTGGAGGTGCTGGCCTGCCCGGCTGCCAGCGTTTTGTCTAAACGTGTATTCAGCACGGCAGGGGGCGTCATTACAGACAAACGCAGCCGCCTGTCTACAGCCAATGTGGACAAGCTGACGTTTATAAAAATGAACCAGGCATGGATTCCACAGGACCTGTCCATCCCTTGTGCAAATTAGACATTAACTACCTCCCCTTAACAATATATTATTGTACTCCAGGGCACTTCCTCATTCAATCCTATTTTTATTTTCATTTTACCATTATATTGCGGGGAAACCCAAAGTTGAATGAACCTCTCCTCTGTCTGGGTGCCGGGGCCTAAATGTGTGACAGTGGCCTGTTCCAGTGGTGAGTGACGTGAAGCCTGATTCTCTGCTATGACATGAAGACTGATTCTGTGCTGACATGAAGCCAGATTCTCTGTTACGGGACCTCTCTCCTCTGTCTGGGTGCCGGGGCCTAAATATGTGACAGTGGCCTGTTCCAGTGGTGGGTGACGTGAAGCCTGATTCTCTGCTATGAAATTAAAACTGATTTTCTGCTGACATGAAGCCAGATTCTCTGTTACGGGACCTCTCTCCTCTGTCTGGGTGCCGGGGCCTAAATATGTGACAGTGGCCTGTTCCAGTGGTGGGTGACGTGAAGCCTGATTCTCTGCTATGACATGAAGACTGATTCTCTGCTGACATGAAGCCAGATTCTCTGTTACGCGACCTCTCTCCTCTGCCTGGGTGCCTGGGCCTAAATATGTGACAGTGGCCTGTTCCAGTGGTGGGTGACGTGAAGCCTGATTCTCTGCTATGACATGAAGACTGATTCTCTGCTGACATGAAGCCAGATTCTCTGTTACGGGACCTCTCTCCTCTGTCTGGGTGCCGGGGCCTAAATATTTGACAGTGGCCTGTTCCATTGGTGGTTGACGTGAAGCCTGATTCTCTGCTATGACATGAAGACTGATTTTCTGCTGACATGAAGCCAGATTCTCTGTTACGGGACCTCTCTCCTCTGTCTGGGTGCCGGGGCCTAAATATGTGACAGTGGCCTGTTCCAGTGGTGGGTGACGTGAAGCCTGCTTCTCTGCTATGACATCAAGACTGATTCTGTGCTGACATGAAGCCAGATTCTCTGTTACGGGACCTCTCTCCTCTGTCTGGGTGCCGGGGCCTAAATATGTGACAGTGGCCTGTTCCAGTGGTGGGTGACGTGAAGCCTGATTCTCTGCTATGACATGAAGACTGATTCTCTGCTGCCATGAAGCCAGATTATCTGTTACGGGACCTCTCTCCTCTGTCTGGGTGCCGGGGCCTAAATATGTGACAGTGGCCTGTTCCAGTGGTGGGTGACGTGAAGCCTGATTCTCTGCTATGACATGAAGACTGATTCTCTGCTGACATGAAGCCAGATTCTCTGCTATGGCATGAAGAGACTGATTCTCTGCTGACGTGAAGCCAGATTCTCTGCTATGGGACCTCTGTCCAATTGATATTGGTTCATTTTTATTTTTTTTATTTTTATTTTAATTCATTTCCCTATCCACATTTGTTTGCAGGGGATTTACCTACATGTTGCTGCCTTTTGCAGCCCTCTAGCTCTTTCCTGGGCTGTTTTACAGCCTTTTTAGTTCCGAAAAGTTCGGGTCCCCATTGATTTCAATGGGGTTCGGGTTCGGGACGAAGTTCTTTTCGGGTTCGGATCCCGAACATTTCCGGGAAGTTCGGCCGAACTTCTCGAACCCAAACATCCAGGTGTTCGCTTAACTCTACTCATGAGCCATGGTGGTCCCACAAAACTCCTATATGTCCCATTTACTAAACTCAAATATGGCAGAACTTAAGGTGGTGACATATAATGTGAGGGGTTTTAACGCACCATCTAAAAGGTGTCAAATTTTATCATATTTAAAGCGCCTCAATATCTTGATTCTCCTGTTACGGGAAACCCATTTTAAATTTAATAAATTCCATAACATGTCTCATTTTCACTACCCCTTGTGGTTTCACTGTGGCTCAAATTCCTCAGCATCCAGAGGAGTGAGTGTTGGATTCGGAAGAGTTAAACCTTTCCAGTACCTCTCTCATATCCAAGATGCGGAAGGGCGATATATACTCTTGAAGGGTGCCATTTCAAATCAAGTATATACCATTATCAACATTTATGCCCCTAATAACAATCACAAAAACTGGTTTAATGAATTATTCCCAATCATTGACACTTTTAAGGAAGGAGTAGTTATTACTGGCGGTGATTTTAATCTAACATTAAACCCTTTCCTGGACTCATCGTCCCAAAAATCTGCCATATCATTCAAAACGCTCAGCTATAGAAAAAAACAGCTCCACAATCTTTGCCTTACAGATGTCTGGAGGACCTTTAACCCCCTAGCCAAAGATTACACCTTTTTCTCAAGTGTACATGGCTCATACCGTAGACTGGATCTTATATTAATCTCCAATGAACACCTTAATTTATGTTCTAAAGCAAAAATGGACTCTATCCATTTCTCTGACCATTCTCCGGTGTTGGTCTCCATCTCTACTCCACAGATACCTCCTAAATCCTTCAACTGGAGACTCAACGAACAGTTGTTCTCCTCCCAAGACTACATTCAATACATCCAAAAAAAACTTGAAGAATTCTTCACCCTAAACACCCACCCCAAGACCTCCCCTCAGGTGCTTTGGGATGCCCACAAGGCATATATTGGGGGCCATTTCATTAGCCTAGGGACACAACTTAAAAGGAAAAACAAGGCCCGTATGGATGATCTCCTCGCTGAAATTAAAAAACTGGAGTCCCTACATAAAAAATCTCTCCTGGAGCAGCATTTCTCTCGTCTAGGAGAACTTAGAGCGGAACTAAAAAAATATCTCAAGTCCCAGACATCTAAATTTTTTCTACACTCCCAATACAAATTCTTTGCTCGTGGAGATAAGGTCTCCAAATTTAGGATGAATAAGATCAAAAAAAGGAAAGCAAAAAGCTACATCCACAAAATCATTAGGACTGATGGCTCTCAAGCCTTCACGACCAAGGATATAGCCCAGCAGTTCCACAAATATTACCAATCCCTTTACAACATTCCCTCGGCAGAGAGAGATGTAGGCTCCTCTCAACACCCTGACCCTATAAACCAATTTTTAGACAATCTCAATATCCCTAAGCTAGGAGACCAAAAGAAAGAATACCTACACTCCCCTTTCCGGATAGATGAATTATCCTCCGCTATAAAAAATCTGCCTAAAGGCAAAGCTCCGGAACCAGATGGCCTTCCGACGATCTATTACAAAACATTCAGTAAATCCCTTATCCCTCACCTGAACAATGTTTGTAATTTATCACTACAAGGCGTGCCCTTATCCCCAGATATGACAAAAGCCCATATATCTATCATACCCAAAGAGGTAAAAGACCCGGCCCAATTCACTAACTATCGCCCTATCTCACTCCTAAATTTAGATTTAAAACTCCTTGCAAAAATGATGACAAACCACCTTGCTCCCCTCCTTCCAAAACTGATCCATAAAGACCAAACTGGCTTTGTACTAGGAAGAGAGGGGAAGGATAACTCTGCCAGATTGGTGAATGCCATGTTCCATGCCAAAAAATTTGCCCACCACCTAGTCCTTCTCAGCACAGATGCTGAGAAGGCATTTGATAGGGTCAGATGGACATTTATGTCTTTAACTTTAGAAAAATTTGGCCTTCCCCAAGACTTTATACAAGCGATTTTTTTCTATGTACCATAATGCATCTGCCTCAGTTATGATAAACAGCACTTTTTCCCCTCCTTTTTCCATAAAAAACGGTACAAGGCAGGGCTGCCCTCTCTCGCCATTATTATTTGTGATGGTGATGGAGCCGCTCTTGCAATCGATTAGACAAGAAGGTAAAATACAGGGTGTAAAAATGGGGGGTCAGGATCACAAGGTAGCAGCATTTACTGATGACCTTATGGTCTTAACTACTAATCCAGAGACGTCATTGCCCCTTATATATAACATGTTAGAAGCATTTGGAACCTTATCTAACTTTAAGATAAACGTCAAAAAATCTAATATTCTTTCTATGGGATTGAAGCCCTCTAATAAAGCATATCTAGCCAAACAATCTCCATTCAATTGGGATGCCCCCTTTCTATCCTTCCTTGGCATGAAATTAACTCCAGACTTATCCAACCTATTCAACTTTAACTACGCCCCTCTCCTCATCTCGCTGACCGAACAATTGACCAACCTTCATTCTCCAACATTATCATGGCTCGGGCGCAAAAATATGGTGATGTCCTTGGTTTTACCCAGACTGAACTATCTACAAGTGCTACCCCTTCCCATACCTAAAAAATATTACGAAACCTTAATCAAACAAATTAGGTGTTTTATCTGGAATGGGAAAAAAACAAGGATTGCCCTTTCACAACTCCAAAAACCTGAAACCTATGGAGGCATAGGTTTACCAGACCCCCTCGCAAATTCGAATAATACATCTGTTATGTCGCTGTACATGTTGTGGGACTATTTGTGCACTTCTAGTAATTATTTCTTGGCTGCAAATATGAGCTGAAGGTTTTTCAGGTTCGCCTGCCATTAAAATGAATGGGACTTGTCGCGAACTTGCGGTTTGCGAACATTTGATCGTGTTAGCGCGATCGCGTTCGCGAACTGTCCCGGCAGATGTTCGTCCATCACTACTCTGCAGTCTGGTTGTGGCGTCTGACTTTTGTGCCTAACTCTGGAGTTAGCTTTCCTTGGCTTCAGGCTAAACTTATGCCGACCTGACTGCACTGCTCTCAACTGCTGCACTTACTGACTATACTGAATGACTGGCTCACTCCTCTCACTGTCTCCATCTACTTACTTACTTACTGCTTTGCACCTCCTATAACATGTAGTGCCAGCATTACCTAGGGGTGACTGGATGTGTTCACATGCAAGGTGTAAACAGCTTGTTAGAAGGAATTACAGCAATATACATACAGCTTATAAAATGACATTCTGCAAATACCCTAAATATATACCAGGCCCCATTACTATTACAGAGTGGGGCACTGCATCTGTATTAGAGTGATGGCCCACTCCTGCACCTGCTTCACTCACTGGTCCTGGGCTTTTGTATCTGGTGGTGCAAACCTGCCTCCCGCTTTTCCCTTCCCATTTGGGCTGGCCACTTGGCTTGCTGTGTCCCTCCACGCAATTTGTGACTTGTTTTCCAGCAAGACCATTCCTCCTCTACCCATAGGGCAAGGGCATGCCCCCCTATGGCTCTTAAATGGCCAGCCTGAACACACCCTAATCTTTAAGTACTTGAGGCATTTTCCCTAGTGGGAAGGTGCCTGAGTAATAGGTTCCATAGCTAGCTACGTTCCTGCAAAGATATGCTGTCTCTATTGTCAACCTATGCACCGGCTATCTGTAATTTACTGGATTCTGACCCTCTGCTGCCTCACCTGTGCCTGAACTCTGTATTGACCCATTCCTACCTACCATGACCGTGGCCCATTCTCCATACAGCATGTACTTCACCATTCCTGACCTCGGCCTGTCCCTGACTAGATTTTGCCCGACCCCTCGGTGCTTTGCATCAGTGTCTCTTCACCGCTCCAGAAGTTACAGGGGTCAAAGGGAAAATACCAGGGAACTGCCAGGATAACGCCCTTAGGAGAAGCCGCAAGTCAAATCTATTGATTGACACACCCACTGCTGTACCAATTCGTTTCTGCTGGGGCAGTATATTGTGCTGCATTGTTATAATTGGTTTTGCTGCAGAACCAAATACCTGAGTGTGGCACAAAATACTGCCCCAGTAGTTTCCCATTGTGCTGCATAATATGCTGCTCTTCTATTGTAGTCCCTGCCTATGTCAGCTAGCCTCACCTACTTGCCTACCCTGCCCACTTATCTTGGCCCCACACTTTCTGTCTATCTGGACTGCCTACAACATGGGGCAACTTTTTTTTTTCACGGCAACTTTAAATTCCCAGGCCATCCCTGACCAGCAGAATTGTGATCACACCTCTGGAGTATAATACAGGATGTAACTCAGGATCAGTACAGGATAAGTAATGTAATGTATGTACACAGTGAATCCACCAGCAGAATAGTGAGTGCAGCTCTGGAGTATAATACAGGATGTAATTTAGGATCAGTACAGGATAAGTAATGTAATGTATGTACACAGTGACTGCACCAGTAGAATAGTGAGCACAGCTCTGGAGTATAATACAGGATGTAACTCAGGATCAGTACAGGATAAGTAATGTATGTACACAGTGACTGCACCAGCAGAATAGTGAGTTCAGCTCTGGAGTATAATACAGGATGTAACTCAGGATCAGTACAGGATAAGTAATGTATGTACACAGTGACTGCACCAGCAGAATAGTGAGTTCAGCTCTGGAGTATAATACAGGATGTAACTCAGGATCAGTACAGGATAAGTAATGTATGTACACAGTGACTGCACCAGCAGAATAGTGAGTGCAGCTCTGGAGTATAATACAGGATGTAACTCAGGATCAGTACAGGATAAGTAAGGCACATTTGCTCGCAGAGAAGCCATCACAGCCATCTTGATTGAAATAGTCTGAGAAACAGTAGACTTTTTTCTTAATACATGTTTTTTTTTTGCTTATTCTTCACAGAAAAATAGAGATTCTGACACATGGAAATCACCTGTCCATAAGGATATAGCTGATCGCACCAGTGCTCTCTGCCATGTGGGAGATGTCACTAGTCTGAAAAAAAAATGAGAATTCTTTTTTTATGATTTCAATTTTCCTAAGGGAGTAGACGGCAGATCTATAAATCTCGGTTTCTCCTTATATTATATTAAATCAAATCAAGTATAAGGATGAAACGTTATTCAAAGTCAGTGAGTATGAAGAAGGAGATTTTAAGACTGATGATGGTTTCTTATAAATAACTTCACTGCATTGTTATCAAGATTCAACAATTCTGGAGACTTCTTGATTTTTTAATCTCAAAAGGAAGATTTTCTCTAATTATAGATGTAGCCGAGCTAAAATTGATTCTGATAACACATGGCACAGTGTGATTTTTGGTTATTTTGTGACCAAGGCCATTGAAATCCATTGAAAAGTTAGTTATCTTTTTCGTGCCATTCTTTACTTAACGCGTTAACCATCAAGTTTAATGATGCATCTGTACCTCTTGTTTTCGTCTAGGGTAAGTCAATAAACGCGATACCCAAACTATTATACTGTCAGAACTGGGATTCCCTCTATTAGCCAGATAAGGACTGGAAAAGTCTGTAAGATTCGATACTTCTTGGCGCAAAACCGTGCCATCTGGATGAAGAGGACACAGGCTTGTAGACTTGAAAAAGGAGTGTATTTACTCCGAAACGCGTTGTCATCTACATCTCAATAAAAAGGAATAATCTTCAATACATTGAGGTTGAGTTTTTGCGCCAAAAAGTATCAAATCTTTCCGACTTTTCCAGTCCTTATCTCTCTATTGTTCACTTTATCATTCGATAAGTGAACGATACTGGCAGCACCGACCATTTGCCTTCACGAATGTTGTGCCTGCGTATGCACAACAGGTAAAGGTGAGCCTAGTTTATTGCTTTCAACCTATTTTTATTTTTTTTAACTACTACCCTATGAGCGCTACTCCCTCTTTTTTTGCTGCATATGGTCTATTAGCCAGGGAAGAGCTATAAAAGGTGAAGTCTTGATCTATGAAATCAATGAGTTTACTTAGAATCGACCAGTTCCCCCAGGTGCTGAATTCTGATCTATAACCTTAGTATCTAGAAAGAGGAAAGATGTTGTCCTCCAACTATAACCGAGAAACTTGTGGAAGGCCAAGGTTTCACTCATCATTGTGATGAGTGGATCAGATCTAGGTGTATTGTATTGAGTTTTCTTAAAACAAATTATGACCCCCTTTTGCCCAAATGTGGTAGGACTTACATAGGATCACATCAACTTCATGATGGTTGCCTTAAAGAGCTTGTCCTAACTGGCCACCCCCTGACCATAGGTTTTATTATGGCAGATACAGGTCTTAAACAAGAGTCTCCCACTTACAGTAGATCTCTTTTGTTAGCCAGACTGGAGAGATGCTGGAAGAAATATAATACTTTACCCCCCTGCAACTGGAATCACTTACAGGGCTGAGATGAGAGATAAGTGGTACTGTTGATCACGAATATTCAAATTTCGAATTTTTATCGCGAATATAGGTAATTCGAAAATTCGCAAATATTTAGAATATAGTGATATATATATTCGTAATTTCTAATCGAGATTTTTTTCGCAAATTTTTCAATTGCCGAGTAAAAACCTGATTCCTCCCTGCTTCTTGCTTGTGGGCCAATGACTCATTGGCCCACAAGCAAGAAGCAGGGAGGAATCATGACTTTAAATGGGAAAATCTATGAATATTCTAAAAAACTAATATAAAGCACTATACTGAATATATTCGTTTTTTCGAATATTCGTAATTTTCTAAAACAAGAATATATAGCAATATAGCGAATATGCGAAAAAAAACAAATGTAGAGCAATTTATCTAATATAGTGCTATAATCTTCTTTGTCTAATAGTTGTAATTTTTTTCTCTTCTGAAGTTCAGATTGGAAAAAAATGTCAACTATTGAAAAAAAGATTATAGCACTATATTAGCTAAATTGCTCTATATTAGTTTTTTTTTCGAATATTTGCTATATTGCTATATATTCTTGTTTTAGAATATTATGAATTTTTTGAAAAAACAAATATATTAGTTTTTTCGAATATTCGTAATATTCTAAAACAAGAATATATAGCAATATAGCAAATATTCGAAAAACAAAACGAATATAGAGCAATTTTGCTAAGATAGTGCTATAATCTTCTTTGTCTAATAGTTGTAATTTTTTTCTCTTCTGAAGTTCATATTGAAAAAAATTACAACTATAAAAAAAAAAGATTATAGCACTATATTAGCTAAATTGCTCTAAATTAGTTTTTTTCTAATATTGGCTGTATTGCTATATATTCTTGTTTTAGAATATTACGAATATTCGAAAAAACAAATATATTCGATATAGTGCTATGACTCATTGGCCCACAAGCAAGAAGCAGGGAGGAATCATGTTTTTGCTTGGCAATTGAAAAATTTGCGATAAAAATTAGCATTATGAAAATTCGCAATAAAAAAATCTCGAATATTCGAGATTACGAATATATATCCCTACATTCTAAATATTTGCAAATTTTTGAATTACCTATTATCGCGATAAAATCCCTTGTCGATTTTTCAAGTAAAAAAAATCGTAGAATATAACGAATATTCGAATTTGCAAATATTCGCTGAATATTCTACAAAATATTCTCGAAATATCGCAAATTCGAATATGACTACTGCCGCTTATCACTAATAAGTGGAATAAGTGGCAGAGGTATATATTAGGGAGTTGTGGGAAAGTGGACAGGGGCAAATAAATGAATGATAATATAACCAACAGTATATACTATATGTAGGGGGTCTGGTGTGAGCTTTAAATATATTTAGGGGTATGATGCCTATCTTTAGAAGGTCTGGCCAGAGATCTGGTCTGGAGTCAGCTCCTGCCACCTAATTGTGGACCAGACAGTTAAAGCCTGAGCAGGTAAATAAATCAACAGACGTCAGGTATGTATCTGACTCAGAAATGTTCTCATTAATCTATTCCACCAATTACTACCAATCTAAATAAATTTCCATTTCCCAAGTTGGTGTTGGAGAGGATCTACTTTATCTGCCTTGAACCTTCTCTGCTTCTAATGATGAATGTTAAATTGACCTACAGTATTAATCACACAAGAACCATCAATCCGAATCTCCCTGATTAACTGTCTTCCAGGAGAACTTCTTCAAGAAACACTTTTGGTCATCTCAAAACCATGTCTAATTCTACCTATGTCAATGACTGGGCAGTGATTGCAAAGGCGTCTCTTATTCCACCAGCTTTTTTTTGCCTTTGTGTCTTCTTGTACACTATGGGTGTCATCTTGAAGGTCTATGTCACCACACCTAACATTCGAGAGAGTGCTCGATACATCTTATTTGCCTACATGCTTATTAATGATACATTATATCTGACAGTGGACTTGTTCTTAATAGTGTGCTCCTTTTTTGCAGTAAATTTCCTTCTACCCATGTGCTACGTTTTACTTTCCCTTGGATTATCAACATTTTTAGTGACCCCTTGCATCTTGGCTGCCATGTCCCTGGAACGTTACATATCTGTTTGCTTCCCATTAAGACATATTGAACTGTGTACAAGATCACGATCTCACGCCACCGTCTTTATCATATGGGGGGGAATGTTGGTCCCTAATTTTGTGGATTTCATTTCACTCATGAGATCGGTACAGACAGATTTCTTCCGCCTTTTTATTGTGTGTAACGTGCACTTATTTGACATTTCCAAAGGGTCAAAGTTACTTTGGGTCATCACGCCCATCCTCACCTTAGTTCTGGTGGGGTTAATCATTCTGTATACATATGTCCACATCATGATAGTGGCCTTGAAGATGGGCTCTGAGAAGTCATCAGCCTCTAAGGCTGCTAGAACTGTCATGCTCCACGCGTTTCACTTACTTCTATGTATGTCTGCTTTGACATCGCCCTATACCGACAAGTCAGAGGATTGGCAGTATTTCAATCGTTTTTTGCATGCCCTTTCCCTTACCTACATTCCTAGATTAATCAGCCCTTTAATATATGGGTTCAGAGATGAGATTCTTCGTAAAGGCATTAAGAGGGCGCTAGGATGCAGACATCGTTGACTGTAATGCTATAATCTAAATCTATTCATTTACTTGATATATTGTGCTGCAAGATGCCCCCATCTACATCCAAATTATCTTCTGGTTAACTTTCATCTTTTTTAGCAGTCAGAGTGTTGTGTGAAAATCCGTTGTGACTTTCCCAAGAAAAAACACTTTAATTTGTTATATAATTGAAGGCTTAAATTCACATATGGGCAAGGTTTAGCCCCTCACCTTTTTAGTGATGGCCATTTTTTGGAACACCACTACCAGTTTTCAAAATAGAGGCATCATTGTAACAGGTAGTATGCCTTAATTAATAGGGTTGATTGTGCTAACAGCTGCTATTTAAATAATCAAATTCTGTCTGCCTGCAGCCACCACTAGGGGGACCTTAGGAGCTTACTACATATAATTATAATGTACATTTTGCTCAATAATAACACAATATGCAGTGAACTCCTAAGCTCCCAGTAGTGGAGGCTGGAGGGAGCAAGAAGGAAATGGCATCATGATGCTTTGTGTGTTCTGGTCTTTAGCTGAGATGGAGACCTTAGTTAAACGACAATTCCAAATTATAAAGTGATTACTAGGATACATTTCATTAATGGTGGGGAAGGGCAGAAGACTGGCGGGACAGTTTTATGTGACAACCCCTGCTGTGAACTATACCGACACCTCAAGCTGGGGATATACAACTTGCCGACCCAAATTGAGGGCCCAAACTGCAATTTGTAAAAATGTCATATTGGCGGTTTGAATTGGTATTGTAGTAGTGTATGTGGGGAGCGGCGAAGAGGGTCCTGACCAAATTGCCGACCCCACTAGCACCAAGGCTGTGAGCAAATACCCAATCTCCGCCAATAACTCGCTCCGCTTCATTTACTGGGCAGGGCTCTGTTATGTGCTGATTTTGTGCTTTGCTCATAATTGTTGCTCTTTTGGATATCTTTTTGTGTTGGTGCTCGCTGGAACCTGGTCTGGTTAGGAGGGAAAGGGGGGCCTGAACACAGGCGGGTTTAGGTATACCCCGCCCGGATCGGTTTGGTAAAATCAATGCTGGTGTGTATATACAACCCTATTTCTAATTGTCTATAAAATCAGCTGGATAACCAGTGGTCGACCCCGGTGCGGGGCTGTCTGTGCTGGGGGGGTGATAGTGACATCTCGGCCGCTTTTGGGGTACTCTCTCTCCCCTTAATACCCTCTCACTTCTTATATTTGGCCCACCTCTGCAGGCAAGATCTGAGATAATATGCCTCCTAAATATAATAGGAGATCTGTGGGAATAGGATCCCCTAAGGCGGGCGACGGAAACAGTCCACAGGCGAGAATGGACAAGTACTTGAAATCGCCCCCACCCAAACACAGAGGGGGGAAGAGAATGCCGGAGCCGGCGGAGGTACAGGTGGATCCGCCGATGCAGTTAGAACAACATATGCGACCCGACAGGGGTAGACTTGACATTATAGACAACAAGCTGGCGGACATACTGACGCTTGTTCAGACCACCAACCAATCGGTTTCAGATATTTCCACCACGGTAAAGACATTACAGGTGGAACTAACTCTTATTAGAGACGACATGAATAAAATGAGGGCCAATATTGGGTATGTGGAAACTGGTTTATTGGAGGTTCAAACAGAACAGCGTCAGACGACTACAAAAATAGACGACTTCGAGAAAGAAAATAAACGCATTAACGCGAGACTAACAGATATGGAGGATAGAGCACGTCGTAATAACCTGAGGATAGTGGGTTTCCCAGAGGGCGTGGAGGGGGGGAACCCTGTCGAGTTTATGCAAAAGTGGCTGACCGATACGTTGGGAACTTGCGGGGACAACCCCGCGCTTCGGGTGGAGAGAGCACACAGAATCCCCGGAAAAAAACCTCCACCGGGTGGCCCCCCTCGACCCCTCTTAATTAGACTACTTTCCTCTAGTGATAGAGACTGGGTGCTTCGGCGTAAGAGGGAATTAAAAGAGATTGCCCTCAACGGGCATTGGCTACAAATATACCCTGACTACTCCAGGGACACCCAAAATAAGCGTAGGGAATATTTTGACATCAAGAAAAGACTACGAGATGGTAATATTAAATACTCCATGTTATACCCTGCCAAGTTAAGAGTGGTCTATAGGGATACTGCAATGTTCTTCCACTCACCCAGAGAAGCCCTAGAATGGTTAGATACGGTTAGGGATTAGATATTATGATTTTGATCTATGTGGCGGGAGGTGGGCCTGAGGTAGGCGGGGGGGTCACGGGGGGCGCCCCATGGACGGATGGGCGAAATGTGAGAGGTTGACAGGATGCTTCGCATCAGTGAACCAGTAGGGGGATACGCGGGGGTGGGGGAGAGGGGAGGGGGGGTGGTCGAGGTGGGGTGGGGTCCCGGGGTTTGGAGGGGGTGCGATCTGGCCTGGGTGCGGCTGCCAGTGGGGGGCGGCGGACGACTCCTCTATAGCTCCATAACATGACGAATAATAAAGTAATAATATGGAATGTGCGTGGACTGGGAGAGAAAACAAAACGGGTCGTGGTCTTTGACCGGATTATTCGGCACCTCCCCGCAATAGTTGCTTTACTGGAAACACATGCTACACCAGAGATTCCAGAATATCTAATAAAGAGATGGGCGGGGCATCAGTTCCACTCCGGCTTCTCGTCATATTCCCGAGGGATCAGTGTATATGTACATCAAAGTATTGACTTTATCCTATTGGATCAGTCAATTGATAGAGAGGGGAGGTACATCTTCCTCCACGCTCGATGGAATGGCAGAAAGTGTGTCTTAGCTTTTCTGTATATCCCTCCACCATTTGCAATGACAGTCCTAAACCAGTTGACAATCTTTTTGCATAACAGAGAGCGAGCACCGGTATTAATATGTGGTGATTTTAACTGCGTATTGGACCCTGCGTTGGATAGAATCTCAACCGCGGGGAAAAGTGGGCAGGGAAAGCACGCCCTACTTCGTGGGTTTTGCGAGGAGATAGGACTAACAGATGTCTGGCGATGGCTCTACGGGAACAAGCAGGTGTTTTCTTGCTTCAGTAAAACATATAGCGCTATGTCCAGAATTGATATTTCCTTGGCCAATGGAGAGATGCTCGACGCCATTTTAAAAATGACGTACGAGATCCATGGTATCTCTGATCACTCACCAATTTTATTGGTGATGAAGACTGGGGAACAATCCGGTACTACCAGACCGTTCAGACTGAACGAGCACTGGTTAACCATATTAAACGATTCCGCAGGAATTGACAAGGAACTTATACAATTCTGGCAACAAAATATTGGCACAACACATATCCATTTCGTATGGGATGCAATGAAGGCTTTTATTCGCGGGTTATATTGCAGCAGAATTAAAAAGGAAAAAAAGGAATTTTTTAAAGAGCAAAAAAATCTTGAAGCAAATATTGCATATTTGGAGGGCAGGATTGGAATAAATAACGTTGTGAACACACGTGCCAAGGTAAAATCTGCTAAGGACGATTATATAATGTTTTTGCGGAAAAAAGCCCAGAATCAACTCTTCTTTATGGGCTACAAACATTTTTGTGAGGGAGGCACTCCGGGTAAACTATTGGCCTCCATAATAATGAATCAAAAAGCCCCCCAAAAGATTAGACAAATTCTGGCGGGTGATGGCCGTAGACTGGAAAGAGGAGTGGAGATGGAGGGAGAATTCTTAAATTACTTTGACAATCTTTATCGCTCTGGGGTGGACGATGTGGGGTCAAGGATGGACGACTTTTTAGATCAAGTTAAGATCCCGGGGCTGTCGGACCTGGACTCGGCCCTCTTGTGTGCCCCCATCTCCTTGGGAGAATTACAGGCGGTCGCGCAGGAGGCTCGGGCCTCTTCGGCGCCCGGACCGGATGGGCTCCCGTATGGCATATACAAGAGCCACGCGGGGGTCCTCCTGCCCGGGCTGCTACAGGTCCTGAATGAATCTAGTAAAGGTGGAAAGCTGCCCCCGTCTTTGACGGAGGCAACTATCACGCTTATTCTGAAAAAGGGGAAAAATGGAAATAAAGTTGAAGCCTACCGCATTATATCACTGCTCAATGCAGATTATAAAATAATTGCAAAAGTTCTGGCCAACAGGCTAAAAAAAGTAATAGCTGGCCTAGTTCATACAGATCAGACAGGGTTTATCCCCGGGCGACAGATCCAGACCAATATACGTCGAACTATTCTCAATATCCAGATTGGGGGGGGAGAGGACTGCTCCATCCTCTCTTTGGACGCCGCTAAGGCGTTTGACCGGGTGGAGTGGTCCTTCCTCTGGCGGGTCATGCATAGGATGAACCTGGGTCAAAAATTTATCGCATGGGTCAAATTGCTATATAGTGGGCCGACGGCCAGAATTAATATTAATGGGGGTCTTACCCCTGCCTTTTCCCTAAGGCGGGGGACACGACAGGGGTGCCCGCTCTCTCCACTCCTCTTTTCAGTCTTTATGGAACCGCTTGCTTGTAGGATACGGGCCGAGCCTAGTATCGTGGGATTCGGTGGTAGGGGGATGGACGACAAGATCTGCCTGTATGCAGATGACGTATTGCTCTATCTGAACGACGGGTGGAGAAGCGTCCCTGTCGCTATGCGAATAATAGAGGAGTTTGGTAGCGTCGCCGGGTATGAGATTAATTGGGCAAAGTCCGTCCTCTTCCCCCTTAACCGGATGCCTCCCGTAGGCGACCTCAAGGTCAGAATCATTGCCCCAATGGACCACCTAGAATATCTAGGGATAAAAATTGGTAGTACCATTAGGGATTACAACTCATTAAACATCACTCCCCTAGTGGGGAAAATAAGGGAGAAGATTAGGGTTTGGCAGAAACTCCCGCTTTCCCAGATCAACAGAATTGCGCTGATTAAAATGGTGCTGTTGCCCTGGATATTATATACGGTCAGCTCTTGCCCTGCTTGGATTGAAGATAGTGTTTTTAATCTGATTGATCGATTGATTAATGACCTGATATGGGGCAGGAAAAGGGTCCGCATTAAGCTACAATATTTACGACTGGCTGCAAGTAATGGTGGCCTTGGCCTGCCTCATTTTCAGAGTTATTACCTGTGCTCACAACTACAGTGGTGTATCAATACGGGGGATGGAGTATTAATAGCTCATATTATAGGAGAATGTCAACAGTCCACATATAACATATTTAGCATATTGGAATCCGGACTCCTGCAGCGTATGGACCAGTCTTGTCCTATTGGTTCAGCGCTGCAGAAGGTCTGGAATAAAACCAAGGAACTTTCCCAGGCTCCTCAAATTTTGGAGTTTACTCCGCTATGGGACAACCCTGCACTAACAGAGTTTTTTGCCCTTAATGAAAAGGAATATTGGACTCGGAGAGGCATTACGCTATTTTCACATATATGCACCAAAGGGAAAATTAAACCGATAGGGGAAATGTTTCCTCATACATCAATTACAGCATTAGAACATTATAGATATTTTCAATTACAACATGCATTCGCATGCACGCTTAAAAAAATGCACTGGGAAACAAGCACCCAGAGATTCTCACTATTTTGTTATAACACAGTTGGGAAAAAAGTTAGGGTCTCACTACTTTATAGGAGATTTATAGAGGAATTAAGCACGCTCACTAAATTCAAAAGTGTAGATAAATGGAACGCAGATATAGGGGAATGTAATTCTTCACAATGGCGGGAAATATATCAAAATATTAAAAAGGCCTCCCTCTCACGACAGCACCGTTTGACTCAATTTAAAATAATACACCGATTATATGTTACTCCGAGTCTCCTATCCAAAATATACAGTAATAAGGGACAAGAATTCAGCTGCCTGAAATGCTCTCTTGCAGCCGCAGGGTATGTACATATGTTGTGGGACTGCCCAGTTATTAAGAACTTTTGGGATAGTATATTTCAAGAGTTGGTGGCACTAACTGGGAACAACCCCCCTCTAACTGCTCAAGTAGCGATACTTGGACTGCTTCCCCATCAATACAAAAATAAAACTCCTAAAAGTGAGCAGGGCTACTGGCTGAAGGGACTTCTATTGGCCAAGGTAATAATTCTGAGGCATTGGGTGAAAGATAGTCCACCAACAAAATATGAATGGCAACGCTTGATGGCAAGAGTAACAGATTTTGAATGCATGAAACGGCGAGGGGTGAAATTCACAACAGGAATAGGTGTATAGATAGGAGATATGATTGAAAGAGATGCATTACCGGACTGGAACTGATGACCCACCACTTCGTACTTCTTGAATTTAACCTCCCACATCAACAAATAAATTTTCAATAATCTTTAAATAACAAAATAGAATTATAATTCGCAAAAATCAAATAGGAGTTGGTCCTATGATTGTCTGGGAAATACCCTCTTAGAGGGGTGTGAGCAGCCCGCCGCCCCTTGTCGTGGCGGCCGTACCAGGCCAGGTACGTTGGGGGGGGATGGGTGAGGGGGGGATCTTTTTTGGGGGGGGGGGGCGGTTTTCTACTTTGATATGAGTGACAGAGAATTGGGATTAAACCGGAGTGTTTTTTTTTTTTTTTGATGTTGAAGTCTATATGTATATATACACAGCTCGCTATCAAGGGAAATACTGCATAAATGTATCTGTCGTGTGTACCCATTCTCTGTGACCAGATACCTTTTTGATATTGCTTTGTTCTAAGAAAAAAAAAATTAATAAAGATATTTAAAAAAAAATGGTGGGGATCCAACCTCTCGGCCCCTCAGAGATCCTGAGAATGAAGGGGCCACAGTGCTTCTTTAGTGTTGTGTCTCCTGTAAAGTTTTCCCTGCTTCACTTGAACAGAGCAGTACTGCTGCTCCCCTGCACGGCGCTACAGCACCATTAGAGTTCATTCAGACGGCCGAAGCGTTTTGCGGTCCACAAGTTGCAGATCTGCAAAACCCAGATATTGGCCCGTGTGCGCTCTGCAAATTGGAGACCGCATATAGCCGGCACTATGATAGAAATGCAATTGCGGACAAGAATAGGACATGCTCTATCTTTTTTGCGGGGCCTCGGAATGGAAATACAGATGCAGACAGCACACGGTCCCATTGAAATGAATGTGTCCACACCCGTTCAACAAAATGGCTTAAAAAAGGAATTGAACCAGAGACCAAATCTCAGTGCAAGAGGCCTAATATAGAGCAGATGCATATTAGTCTGTAATTAGAGATGAGCTCATTTATTGGATTCTAATGAATTGTGTCGGTTATGAATAACTTCGACTTCAGACTTGTCATGCTTTTTAAAATAAAATAAAAAAGCTTTAAAAATTGTCCTTTTTTGGGGGAAAGCTACCTCCTGGTATCTATACATACATAGTATTACTGGAAAAAGCAATGTTTTTTCCAAAACTTTTTTTCCCAGGAGCAGCAGAAGTACTTCATGGAAGCTGATGGACAAAGCAGGAGAAGTGTGACTGTAGGGGTAGTAATAACAGGAGCAACAGTACATTATGGCGACTGGAGGCCGGGACACTGCATCACTATTAGCTGCAGTAGAAGCCACAACAGCATCAGTACTGCATGGGAACTGACGGAAAAGGCAGTAGATGCCCAGCTGTGTAGGGGTAGTAGTAGTGGCAAAAGGAGGAATAGCAGCTGGGAAAGCAGCTGTAGCAGCAATACATTATGGAGTATGATGGACAGGCAGACAGTGGCCTCACAGGGCTGGTGATGAAAAGTTGCTGTCAGCAGTGGCCGATCTATTAATTGGCATGAGCCAGAGCTGTGTGAAAATCCTCATGGATCCATGACTCATTCATTTTCACAAATATAATTTTTTCTACACTTACGGTGGATAATTTTGCCTACCTCGGTGGAGGTAAACCTCGAAATTAAAGCTGCTCTCTGATTGATTGCTATGGCCTACAACAAAGATAGTTTTGCAAAGAAACATAGAAGATTGATGGCAGAAAAAGCCCACCTGGTCCATCTCCTCTGCCTTTTAATATTATTACTTATCTTAAAATGGACAAATGTTTATCATTAGAGATGAGCGAATCGAATCAGACAAAATGGAATTTGATCCGAATTTCAGGAAAAATTTAATTCTCAACGAATTCGAGTTTCCTTCCGCTTCGTGGTAACGTATCGCAATTTTTCCTAAAATGGCAGCTACAATGGTGGCTACACGTGTGAGTACATGGAACAAGGGTCTCTGCGAAGGCGGGCTGACCTATAATGCCATGCATGCAGCCAATCAGCATCCAGCCAGCCCTGTGATGTCACAAACTCACAGCCCTATAAATACGGCGGCCATTAGAGTCAGACATTTGGAAGCGTTCCGAGTGCAGGGACAGATGTGAGAAGGCACTAGGTACAACAATTGGAAAAACCTGATTGTGAAAAAAACTATTTATGAGTGCAGGGAAAGGATAGGGAGGAATCATTTCACAGCATCTTAGAGACATCAGAAGGGGCTAGGGACAGTGCTAGAAAAAATATTTACAAGTGCAGGGAAAGATTATTTGGGGACCCAAATAGTCATTAGACAGCTCTGTCATTCCAACAATATGTTCTTGGGGTGCAAGTGTTATGTGGAAAAGCCTTTACTGGCCTATTTCAGTACAAAAATAAAAATTTATTCTCAGTTCACGTCGGCGGTTATACTGTATGTGTTGAAAGAGTACAGAAAGAAAAAAAATATATGCACTTCACTGGTCCACTTATTTGTGGCAAAAGCATTTAGTGGCCTATTTCATTATAGAAAGAAAAATACATTCTCAGTTTAAGTCGTGGGGGTTATATGTCTTGAGAGTATAGTGGCCTATTTCATTACAAAAATATAAATATATATGCATTTCACTTCTGCAGTTATATGTGGTGAAAGTGTTCAGTGTCCTATTTCAGTACAAAAAAGGAAAAGAATATATGCATTTCACTGGTGCATTTATTTCTGCTAAAAGCCTTTACTTGCCTTTTTCAGTACAAAAAGAAAAATATATATGCACTTCACTTCTGCAGTTATTAGTATTTTGATACAAAAACAAAATACAGTATATTCAGCGTTCACTTTTGCAGTTATATGTGGCAAAACATTTAGTGACGTATTTCCGTCCAAAAACTAAATATATTCAGCGTTCAGCCTTGCAGTTATATGCGGTAAAATCTTTATTGATGTTTTTTGGTCGAAAAACAAAATTAATTCAATGGTCAGCACTGCGGTTATATGCGGTAAAATCTCCATGATGTCTCCATGATAAATCTGCAGTGTGGTGGCCCTGTGTGGCTTCTACACACTTTCAAAATATTCCTTTAGCAGGGCAAAAAAATGCCAGATGACCGGGATGCTCCATGACCTTCCCAGGAGCTGCTGTCGGAAGCAGCGGTTCATTTCTGAGACGTCCATATAGTGAGGGGGGAATCTGAAGACCCTCTTCATCTTTGTGCTCCGTTATATGTGGTAAAATCTTTATTGACGTATTTTAGTCGAAGTTATATGTGGAAAAACCTTTTGGGACGTATTTCGGTCGAAGAACAAATTTTATTCAGCATTCAGCGCTGCGGTAATTTGCGGTAAAATCTTTATTGAAGTATTTCGGTTGAAAAACAACATTTTATTAGGGGTCAGCACTGCGGTTATATGTGGTAAAATCATTATTGAAATATTTCGGTCAAAAAACAGACTTTATTCAGCGTTCAGCGCTCCAGTTATATGCGGTAAAATCTTTAGTGACGTATCTTGATGAACTTTGTGACTCTTTCGGGTTCAAAGCTATCATTGTCTGTAGCTACTAGAGGTCTGTTCATGCCAGGCAGGTTCCCCCAGAAGTATCTGGGTCGATGAGCAGCAGATACCGCACTTGCATCAATCTTGACAGGATTCGTCTCCAGGTGAAGAGAAATTGTTTTTGGAATGCTTTCTCCATCGTAATCACGTCATTGAATAAACAGAAGACTCTCCTGTCTTAGGAAACACTTAATTTTTATTATTAAATTTATTAAATATTGAATATAAAATTGAACCAAAACTTGATTAAAATTATAAGAAAGCAAATTTAAATTTTCCAATATATTATCCCAATCTTTGAGGGAAATTAACGGACAATCAATTTGCCAAGCCTTTTGTGCCAGAAAACGTGTATTATTAAATCGTGTTTTAAGCAGCACTTTATAAAGTTCAGAAAGTTTAACCTTCTGTTCTGTCCCATATTCCCTATAAACGAATAGACAAAGCGGACACTCTGTGGCCTCCTCATGCTGCTGCCACCTCCACAATCTCTCGTCATCGTGCAATTCTCTAGCCCCCTCATGCTGCTGCCACCTCCGCAATCTCTCGTCATCGTGCCACTCTTTGGCCTCCTGATGCTGTGGCCTCCTGATGCTGCCGCCACCTACACTATGTCACCTTGCCACTCTGTGGTCTCCTGATGCTGCCGCCACCGCCACCTCCACACTCTGTCATTGTGCCACTCTGTGGCCTCCTACTGATGCTGCTGCTACTGCCACCTCCAGACTCAATTATAACTTATTACTCACTTGGTGGCCTTCTCTTGATGCTGCTACTGCTGCGGCCACCCCCTCCAGACTCTATCATTGTGCCACTCTGTGGCCACCTACTGATTCTGCCGCTGCCGCCACCTCCAGACTCTGTCATTGTGCCACTCGGTGGCCTCCTCATACTGCTGCCACCTCCAGACCCTTTTATTATGCCACTTGGTGGCTTCCTCATACTGCTGTCACCTCCACACTCTGTCATTGTTCCACTCGGTGGCCTCCTCATACTGCTGCCACCTCCAGACCCTTTTATTGTGCCACTTGGTGGCTTCCTCATACTGCTGTCACCTCCACACTCTGTCATTGTGCCACTCGGTGGCCTCCTCATACTGCTGCAAACTCCAGACTCTGTCATTATCCTGCTCGGTGGCCTTCTCCTGATGCTGCTACTGCTGCTACCGTCACCTCCAGACTCTGTCATTGTGCCACTCTGAGGCTTCCTGATGCTGCGGCCACCTCCACACTGTCATTGGGCCACTCTGTGGTCTCCTCATGCTGTTCCCACCCCCCCCACTTCATGACTGGGCCACTATTTTGCCTTTCAGCCTGGCTGACAACATCATTTGTTTGACCCTTCTTCTGATCTGTCAGAAGGAAGGAAAAATGAGACCTTTACTTGCCACAGTCACAGGGATATATAACAGTTATCCAGCCGGTTAATTGGGTCTGTGTCCTACCTATTTTTTTTTTCCAAACACCTCTTTTGCATCCGTGACATGGATACACAATTGTTCTTCTGTCAGGAAAATTTTGTGTGTGACTGTAACAAAATGAGAAGAGCATTAACTAGGGGACGTGGCCGTGGTCGTGGTGTTGCTGGTGTTTGTGGTGATGGAGCTCCTGCTGCAGGGAAAGGACGTTGTAGATCCATGCCAGCTATGTGCTCAAATGAAACACCTTCCTCTGGTGCACATTCCTCTGGTCCTTCTCTGGAGCGACAGGGTCACCTGCCACCCCCAAACAGACGATGTGGCAGCCACACCACCACCACCATCATCCAGCATGTCCACACTGTCCCATGGAATTGTTAAGCTGTCCATCCCACAGACACTGAAGAAAAAGAGGAATTTCCCCTCTACCCACCCGCGAGCCCTTGCTCTGAATGCCAGCATTTCAAAACTGCTGGCCTTTGAAATGCTGCCATTCCACCTAGTGGAGATGGACAGTTAGTAATAAAGGCAGCTGTCCCATCGGTACGTGGTTCCCAGCCACCACTACTTTTCAAGGCGGGCTCTCCCTGCGCACAACAGGCGGAAAAAATCAAGTGTGTGCTGTACAACGCCATCAGTGGCAAGGTCCACACAACCACCAACACGTGGACCAGTAAGTACGGGCAGGGGCGTTATATCTCCCTAACTGGCTACTGGGTAAATGTAGTGGCGGCTGGGCCTGAGACGGACAGCAGTTTGGCACATGTCCTACCTCCACCGAGTATTGCTGGACGTTTCTTGGTGCATCCTGTTGCGTCCTCCTCCTACTCCGCTTCCTACTCAGGTTTCTCTTCTACCACCTCCTCATCATGTCAGCGCAACACCTGCACCACCAACTTCAGCACAGCCAGGGGGAAACAACAGCAGGCTGTTCTGAAACTCAAATGTTTGGGGGAAAGATGCCACACCACGCAGGAGCTGTGGGTAGGCATGGAACAACACACCGATGAGTGGTTAGTGCCGCTGAGCTTCAAGCCTGTGTTGGTAGTGTGCGAACACAGGCGAAATCTCGTAGCAGCTTTGGGGCTAGCCAGTTTGACGCACATCTCTTGCCTGACGCATGTGCTAAACTTGGCGGTACAGAGGTTCCTCAAGAATTACCCAGATATGTCAGTGCTGCTCCAGGAAGTGAGGACCGTCTGTGCGCGCTTTCGGCATTCTCACCCTACTGCCCCTCGCCTGTCTGTGCTGCAGCGTAACTTCGGCCTTCCAGCACACCGCCTCATATGCAACGTACCCACAAGGTGGAACTCCACCTTGTACATATTGGAGAAACTGTGTGAGCAGCAGCAGGAGATAGTGGAGTTTCAGCTGCAGCACGCACGGTTAATTGCTCTGCGGAACAGCAACATTTCACCACCAATGAGTGGGCCTCCATGCGGGACTTATGTCCCGTGTTGCACTGATTCGAGTACTCCACCAACATGGACAGTGGTGATGACGCCATCATCAGCCTTACTATTCCACTTCTATGTCTCCTTGATAAGACTATTCAGGCGCTGATGGATGCGGATGTTGCACAGGAGGAAGAGGAGGAGGAACAGGGATCATTCCAACAGTTATCAGACCAGTTGTCCACAGGTGGCTCCGAGGGTGGGTTCCTGCACCAACAGCGACAAGGTACCCAACTGTCCAGCCAGGGCACAGTTTTGGAAGATGAGGAGGGTGAAGAGGAGAAGTATCCCCGTTGACAGCAGGGAGACACCCAAATCAGCCCACGGGCATCAATGGAGCATTGCTGGGGGGATACAGAGGACACAGACGATACACCTCCCACCAATGACAGCTTGTCGTTGCCTCTGGGCAGCCTGGCACACATGAGCGACTATATGCTGCAGTGCCCACATTCTAACCAGTGCTGATTAATGGGTGGCCACCCTCGCTACAAGGACAATGTGCCGTCCTTACTTCTGTCACTGGAGCGTGACCAGAAGAGGCGCTACTCATGGCGTTCCCACCTGACAGTGGGGGCTCAGTGGAAGCACGAGGTGAAGACAGTAGAGGAGGAGGAAGTCGTCACCGCAGCAAGGGCACCGTCAGCACCTCAGAAGGGAGGGTTAGCATGGCCAAAATGTGTAAAAGCTTTGTCTGCACACCACAATATACAGCACTACCATCTGATACGGACCGTCTTAGCAGGAGGCAGCATTTCAGCAACATGGTGGAACAGTAAGTGGCCACACATCTGCAGGTACTGACTGATTGGTCTACCCAGTTTAACTTCTGGGTCTCCAAATTGGGCACATGGCCTGAGCTTGCCCTTTACGCCTTGGAGGTGCTGGCCTGCCCTGCTACAAGTATATTGTCCGGACATGTGTTTAGCACAGTGATGGGGTGATCACGAACAGGTGCTTCTGCCTATCCATAGCCTACGTGGACAAGCTCATGTTTATTAAAATGAACCAGACATGGATTCCACAGGACTTGTCCATACCTTGGCTCTTCCGCTTGCACCGCCACGTCTGCCTCCTCTGTTTGCACCACCACATCTGCTTCCTCCGTCTGCACTGCCACTTCTGCCTCTTCCGCCCGCACCGCCACTTCCGCCTCTTCCGCCTGCACTGTATTGTCCGCCTCCTCCTCCACTGGGACCTCCGCCTAAAGGCTCAAGATTGCTATGTCTTATATTGGCAGAGTAGAGAAGTATACTGGGCGCACCCAGCCGTTGTTGTACTCCGGCTCAGTTTGTGCGTTCTCTTTGCTTTTTCCCAATGTTTTGGGGCCTCCACAAAAAAAAAAAGAAGAAAGAAAAAACGAACTTTAAAAAAATAAATAAAATAAGGTTGGTGTCATCCACTGCCTCTTCCACCCAGTGTTGGACTGGGGTGCCTAGGGCCCACCAGTAAAAATCATTTTAGGGGCCCACTATAAAGCTACATGAAAATACTAACCACCTATACAGTGGAAGCAGCAGAAAGACGCTACAATATGATTATGGGGGCTCATGCAGTGACTTCCACAGAGCAGGTCCCTGGGGAAAGAGGGCATGGCTAGTCTGACTCTATACCTAAAAGTCATCTCAGCCACCCAATGGGTCTATAATAATAAACTGGGTACTTTGTTAAATAATGTTTTCATATTAACATAGGCTGGCTGAGATGCTCTATGCTGCGTATCTCTAGTGCAGTCACTCTATTGTGCCACTAATAAAAAGGGTGAGGGACTAGGGGCCCACCTTCTTCAGGGGCCCACCGGAGGATTGCCTCCTCTGTCTGCACCGCCACATCCGCCTCCACTGTGACCTCCACTTCCAGGCTCAAGATTGTTATGTCTTATATTGGTAGAGAAGTATACTGGGCGCACCCAGCCATTGTTGTACTCCGGCGCAGTTTGTGCATTCTCTTTGCTATTTCCCAATGTTTTGGGGCCTCAACAAAAAAAAATTATAATAAAAAATAAAAACAATAAACAAAAAAAATTGTCTGCACCGTCACATCCACCTCTTCCGCCTGCACCACCACATCCGGCACCCAGACCCGAACCCGAACTTTGGCGGAAAAGTTTGAGTTCGAGTTCGGTGTTCAGGCATTTAATAAAGCTTGTTGAAAAGCTGCAGGGCAGCCAATCAACAAGCTTTTAAGCTTTGTGCCCTTAGAAGCTATCACAGCCATGCCTATTAATGGCATGGCTGTGATTGGCCAGTGCATCATGTGACCCTGCCTCTATATAAGCTGGATCACGTGTAGCACCGCCTATCAGCTCTCAGTGGTGAAGGGACAGAAAGCAGGCAGCTGAAGTGAGGGACAGTGCGATTCGTGGGTGCAATACACAATCTTTGCACCCCTGACACAGAAAGCTGATCATAAATCTGGCTGTTAATTCTATGGGTGACCTACAGCGATGGTTCAGCGCTATTTTTTAGGCCCCAATATTGGTGTACGAATGGTAAGGCCAAAACAAGTAGAGGCGGTAGTAGATTGGGTGGCTGACAGTGCCTCCAGTTCCTTCACATTGTCTCCCACCCGGTTCCCTGCTGAAAGATCAAAATTGGCATCTACAGCCCATGGGCATCTGTCTTTCTCCTAACCACAGTCTCTTCTGCTTTCTGATGACTCTGCTGGCAGGGTCCACATAGCCCTGCCCCAGAAATGGAAAAGATTGAGTGCACTGATGCACAACCACATATGTTTCAGAATGTGGGCATGGGAGGACCACCGCAGCACATCTTTGATGATGACGAAACACAGGTGCCAACTGCTGTGGCTTTCTGCAGTTTGCAGACCGACAAGGAGGGCAGGGGTGAAGACTGGGTGGAAGATGATGTGGAAGATGATGAGGTCCTAGACCCCACATGGAATCAAGGTCATGTTAGTGACGTGTGCAGTTTGGAGGATATGGTGGTGGTCACACAGCACCAGCCGCACAGCAAAAGAGGGAGCAGGGTGCAAAAGCAGAGTGGCCGTCCCCTAACCATTACGCCTGCTACTGCCCACCGCAACCAGGGCCTGAGCACACCAAATTATCTGCGCCAGGGGGCGGAGCCTGCGCCTGTTCTGAATGGACGTCTGAAGCAGCTGCTCCGTCTGTAAAAACGCCCTGCTAGCCTGTTTTCTTTGCCTGTTCGGTCTCAAAATGGTGAAAATCGGAGGCTCAAAACCTGGATTGAATCCCAAATCTTCAACAAATTGCGGTGATATGGAGAAATTTATCAAAAAAGCTGCATCAACCTACGTGCACAGAAAAACTAAGATGGCGCCGTCCTCACCGCACACAGCCGCCTACAAATCAACAGAGAACCTGTCTGGAGCGCAGGGAGGCAAAGAAGATACTGACACCCTCCCGATTTCTCGCTCCTACCTCAGAGAGACTCTGATCTCCACACTGGCATCTGCACCAGAACCCCTAAGTGAAGATATAGGGGCTATTAAGCAAGATATTCTCTACATAGGGAAAAGAGTAGAACTGCTCGAAGATTCCCAGACCGCTGTGCTGCAACATCAATCGGCAGTCACAGAAAAACTTCAAGCTGTACAAACACATCTCAACATGCTCTACACAGCAGTCGAAAACCAAGAAAATCGCGGCAGACGCAATAACTTGCGTTTTAGAGGTATACCGAAAACAGTCGCACCATGCAATATTCCCAATACTATAATGCAGATTTGCCTCACTATACTTGGTCCTGACTCTGCCCACGAAGTCCAGCTGGAGAGGGCGCATAGGGCCTTAGAACCCAAACCTGCACCTGAAATGCCTCCTAGAGATGTCATTTGTAAGTTTCTCAGCTTCCAAGTTAAAGAAGACGTCTTAAATAAATCAAGAGATTCCCAGCCTATAAAATTGGACGACCATAACATCTTGGTTTTTCAAGATCTAGCCCAATCCACCCTGAGGAAGAGAAAAGCTCTTAAGCCGCTAATAAATTGGCTAAGATAAATAAGAATACCTTACCGATGTTCCTTTCCCTTTGGACTGTCCTTCTTTTATGAAGGAAAACAGCTTTCTATCTCATCATTCTTGGATTTAGATAAGATCTACAGTCACCTGAAGATTAACCCACTAGACATTCTGGACTGGGACCCTATTCAGAATTTGTCAAGCCTTCCGTCTCTACCAGCAATTGAACCTTGGGATAAGCAACTTACCCCTAAACAGCAGAGAGGAAGACGAGGAAACCAGAAATAAAGTATGTACTCTATACAAACCCCCCCTCCCCCTAAACTCTCTCAACTTTCTCCACTTCTTTCTTTCCCGCTTTTCTATTGCAGAATTCATTTACTGTATCCTATAACCTATTATGCTGGGATACTGTTGTTATTTGTTACTTCCCACTTGTACAGTTCTTTGTTCAAATAACAAGTTTTTGGGTAGTACAGTCGATATAAACAGTACAGACCAAAAGTTTGGACACACCTTCTCATTCAAAGAGTTTTCTTTATTTTCATGACTATGAAAATTGTAGATTCACACTGAAGGCATCAAAACTATGAATTAACACATGTTAAATTATATACATAACAAACAAGTGTGAAACAACTGAAAATATGTCATATTCTAGGTTCTTCAAAGTAGCCACCTTTTGCTTTGATTACTGCTTTGCACACTCTTGGCATTCTCTTGATGAGCTTCAAAAGGTAGTCCCCTGAAATGGTTTTCACTTCACAGGTGTGCCCTGTCAGGTTTAATAAGTGGGATTTCTTGCCTTATAAATGGGGTTGGGACCATCAGTTGCGTTGAGGAGAAGTCAGGTGGATACACAGCTGATAGTCCTACTGAATAGACTGTTAGAACTTGTATTATGGCAAGAAAAAAGTAGCTAAGTAAAGAAAAACGAGTGGCCATCATTACTTTAAGAAATGAAGGTCAGTCAGTTAGCCGAAAAATTGGGAAAACTTTGAAAGTAAGGGCTATTTGACCATGAAGGAGAGTGATGGGGTGCTGTGCCAGATGACCTGGCCTCCACAGTCACTGGACCTGAACCCAATCGAGATGGTTTGGGGTGAGCTGGACCGCAGAGTGAAGGCAAAAGGGCCAACAAGTGCTAAGCTTCTCTGGGAACTCCTTCAAGACTGTTGGAAGACCATTTCAGGGGACTACCTCTTGAAGCTCATCAAGAGAATGCCAAGAGTGTGCAAAGCAGTAATCCAAGCAAAAGGTGGCTACTTTGAAGAACCTCGAATATGACATATTTTCAGTTGTTTCACACTTGTTTGTTATGTATATAATTCCACATGTGTTAATTCATAGTTTTGATGCCTTCATAGTCATGAAAATAAAGAAAACTCTTTGAATGAGAAGGTGTGTCCAAAATTTTGGTCTGTACTGTACACACCTGCCATAGCCCCAATTGCTAAAAAAAACCTCGGTTGGTAGACCTTTCCCCCTATCCTTTACTCATGAGCCATGGTGATCCCACAAAACTCCTATATGTCCCATATACTAAACTCAAATATGGCAGAACTTAAGGTGGTGACATATAATGTGAGGGGTTTTAACGCACCATCTAAAAGGTGTCAAATTTTATCATATTTGAAGCGCCTCAATTGCTCGATTCTCCTGTTAAAGGAAACCCATTTTAAATTTAATAAATTCCATAACATGTCTCATTCTCACTACCCCTTGTGGTTTCACTGTGGCTCAAATTCCTCAGCATTCAGAGGAGTGAGTGTTGGATTCGAAAGAGATACACCCTTCTAGTACCTCTCTCATATCCAAGATGCGGAAGGGCGATATATACTCTTGAAGGGTGCCATTTCAAATCAAGTATATACCATTATCAACATTTATGCCCCTAATAACAATCACAAAAACTGGTTTAATGAATTATTCCCAATCATTGACACTTTTAAGGAAGGAGTAGTTATTACTGGCGGTGATTTTAATCTAACATTAAACCCTTTCCTGGACTCATCGTCCAAAAAATCTGCCATATCATTCAAAACGCTCAGCTATATAAAAAAAAACAGCTCCACAATCTTTGCCTTACAGATGTCTGGAGGACCTTTAACCCCCTAGCCAAAGATTACTCCTTTTTCTCAAGTGTTCATGGCTCATACCGTAGACTGGATCTTATATTAATCTCCAATGAACACCTTCATTTATGTTCTAAAGCAAAAATGGACTCTATCCATTTCTCTGACCATTCTCCGGTGTTGGTCTCCATCTCTACTCCACAGATACCTCCTAAATCCTTCAACTGGAGACTCAACGAACAGTTGATCTCCTCCCAAGACTACATTCAATACATCCCAAAAAAACTTGAAGAATTCTTCACCCTAAACACCCACCCCAAGACCTCCCCTCAGGTGCTTTGGGATGCCCACAAGGCATAAATTGGGGGCCATTTCATTAGCCTAGGGACACAACTTAAAAGGAAAAACAAGGCCCGTATGGATGATCTCCTCGCTGCAATAAAAAAACTGGAGTCCCTACATAAAAAATCTCTCCTGGAGCAGCATTTCTCTCGTCTAGGAGAACTTAGAGCGGAACTAAAAAAAATCTCAAGTCCCAGACATCAAAATTTTTTCTACACTCCCAATACAAATTCTTTGCTCGTGGAGGTGACAGCAACATTACTTGCACTTTACCTCCTGTATAACGTGTGCGCATCCTAAATATCAGTGACATTCATTCAGTTGAATTTTTTATTAGGCGGTGGTGGCAGCGACATTTCATTTCCCTGACGGCACACTGGGTGAACATTGTGGAGGCCGGGAGCGAGTTGTACCCTGGGATGGCACTGGTGCCACCGACGCCAAGGATTTTGGGCCCTACTTCCATCAGGGTTTCCACCTCCACCTACGTTACTGGCTGCAACCCCCCTTCTGCTCCTCTGCCTCCTCCTCCACTTCCACCTCTGAATTATCATCTTGCAGCACCAGCCAGCCATCGGTCAGTAGCTGGAAGCAGTGTAGCACTGCAGTAAGGAAGCGGCAACAGGCCGTGCTGAAACTTATTTGCTTAGGTAACAAAATGCACACCGCCGCAGAGCTGCGGCAGGGGATAAGTGGACCAGACTGAGCTGTGGCTCTCGTCCACAAAAGTTTTTTTAAATGGTCAACTCGGCCGCATGCCCTCGTCCACACAATTTTTAAAATGGTCAGCTTGGTAGCAATCCCTCATCCACCAAATTTTTTAAATGGTCAGCTTGGCAGCAGGCCCTCATTCACAAAAAAAATTAAATGCTCAGCTTGGAAGCAGGCCCTCATCCCCAAAATTTTTAGATGGTCATCTCGGCAGCAGGCACTTGCCCACAAAATTTTTAAAATGGTCAGCCCGGCAGCAGGCCTTTGGCCACAATATTTTTTTGATGGTCAGCTTGGCAGCAGTCGTTGTCCACACAATTTTTAAAAATGGTCAGCTCGGCAGCAAGCCCTCGTCCACACAATTTTTTTAATGGTCAGCTCGGCAGCAGGCCTTCACCCACAACATTTTTTAGATGGTCAGATCGGCAGCAGGCCCTCACCTACAATCTTTTACAGGGTTAGCTCACCTCCTGATGATGACAGTGAAGTCTTGCCTGTTGGTACTCTGGCCCACATGGCTGACCTGCGTGGTTTACGCATTTTAGACCCCCACTACAAAGAGAATTTATCATCTCCAATTCCTCTGGTGGAAAGGACAAGCAAAACGGTGCTACCAGAAGGTCCTTGTGGAAAAATTGTTACACATTTTATAGGGCTGATATCCAAATGGATCGTGGACGTCACGATGACATGCGATCAGGCAGAAGTTTGCTAGAGTCAACAAAGAGGCAGCAGGCCCTCGCCCACACAATTTTTAAAATGGTCAGCTTGGTAGCAATCCCTCATCCACCAAATTTTTTAAATGGTCAGCTTGGCAGCAGGCCCTCATTTACAAAAAAATTTCAAATGCTCAGCTTGGAAGCAGGCCCTCATCCCCAAAATTTTTAGATGGTCATCTCGGCAGCAGGCACTCGCCCACAAAATTTTTAAAATGGTCAGCCCGGCAGCAGGCCTTTGGCCACAATATTTTTTTGATGGTCAGCTTGGCAGCAGTCGTCGTCCACGCAATTTTTAATAATGGTCAGCTCGGCAGCAAGCCCTCGTCCACACAATTTTTTTAATGGTCAGCTCGGCAGCAGGCCTTCGCCCACAACATTTTTTAGATGGTCAGATCGGCAGCAGGCCCTCACCTACAATCTTTTACAGGGTCAGCTCACCTCCTGATGATGACAGCGAAGTCTTGCCTGTTGGTACTCTGGCCCACATGGCTGACCTGCGTGGTTTACGCATTTTAGACCCCCACTACAAATAGAATTTATCATCTCCAATTCCTCTGGTGGAGAGGACAAGCAAAACGGTGCTACCAGAAGGTCCTTGTGGAAAAATTGTTACACATTTTATAGGGCTGATATCCAAATGGATCGTGGACGTCACGGTGACGTGCGATCAGGCAGAAGTTATCTAGAGTCAACAAAGAGGCAGCAGGCCCTCGCCCATAATGTTTTTGCTGGTCAGGCCCTCGCATTTCTGTGACATAAAGTGTACTTTTTGCGTAGACGCTGTGAACAGTGACATTACCTGTGCTATCTCTCCTGTATAACGTTTCCTCATCCTACATACCAGTGACCTGCCCTGTAATTTTTTATTACTCATTCCAATAACAGGGCCTCTTAAGAGTCCTGTATTGTTATTTATCGTCACTACCTCCCCGAGTCGAGAGTGGGTAATTTGCGCGCCTTTCTTGGATGTAGTAGCCGTTTCTCTGGCTCACTCTCCATAATTAAACACTCATTCCCCGTTACCTGTAGTCATCATGTTAGGCGCATAAAAGAACATCAAAAGTTGATAGGGCAGACATCCAAATGGATCATCGATGTTACGGGAACGTGCGATCAGGCAGAAGTTATCTAGAGTCAACAAAGCGGCAGCAGGCCCTCGCCCATAATGCTTTCGCTGGTCAGCTCACCTGCAGGCCCACAACTATAATTTTTTCAAATGTCATTTAAGCAGCAGAAACTCTCACATAAGAGTCTGGTGAACACAATCCTAACAGCCGGGGGTCACGTAAATAATTAGCACGGAGGAGTCTCATTGGTTATCGGAATTAACCAGACAAATCGCTCCACCAACTCAGAATGGCGATGCACCACCACCCACAGAATCGAGAAAGATCTATCAATCTGTCAATCCTTTCCGTGTCCGGGCAGGGTGAGGTTTGCCGTGTTGAGTCAAATTAAGCCGCAGGCTCCACTCCTGGTAGTGCCCTTCCGTCAATTAGTTTAAGTTTCAGCTTTGCAACCATACTCCCCCTGGAACCCAAAGACTTTGGTTTCCCGGAAGCTGCTCGGCGGGTCATGGGCATAACGCCGCCAGATCGCCTGTCGGATCGTCTTTGAACCTCCAACTTTTGTTGTTGATTAATGAAAACATTCTTGGCAAATGCTTTCACTGTGGTTCATTTTGCGCTGGCCCATGAATTTCACCTATAGCGGCGCAATACGGATGCCACCGGCCGTCCCTCTTAATCATGGTCCCAGTTCCGAAAATCAACAACATTTTTGGCTGAACTTGCACTTTATATACAAGTAAATATATAGGAAAGAATGTTTCCTAACAATTTTTCCTCTAAAATCGATTTTTTTCTTTGGTTTGGTGCGTATTATTGTCAGTCTGTAAAAGTGGCGTACTATTCGGACAACATGGTTCCCAGCAGCGACCTGTGAGTCCAAGATGCATCCAGACATCCTCCCTATGCTGTTCCAGAACCATTTCGGTGGTGTTTCCATAAATTTTTGACATTTTCCTATGAACCAGGCACCCTCCCCTCTTCAGAGCAGGGGGTACCTGGTTTAATGCTCGGGTTCTCCCATTGACTTCCATTATACTTGGGTACTCTGTCGAGCACCCAAACATCCCGATGTGTTCAGCCCGACCCCCCGAGCACCCTAGCACTTCGGTGTTTGATCAACACTAGTGAGTACAAGTACATGCTGGTAGACGCGCTGCTGATGGCATTCTCACCTGACACCGGGGGCTAAGTGGAAGCACAAGGCGAAGGCAGAGAAGGAGGAAGAAAAAGTCGCCAACGCAGCTGGGGCACCGCCAGCACCTCAGAAGGGAGGGTTAGCATGGTCGAAATGTGGAAAGCATTGTCAGCACGCCACAACAACCAGCACCACCAGCTGATATGGAACATCTTAGTAGGATAAAGCATTTCATCAACATGGTGGAGCAGTATGTGTGCACACGCCTACACGTACTGACTGACAGGTCTGCCCATTCAACTTCTGGGTCTCCAAATTGGGCACATGGCCTGAGCTTGCCCTTTATGCCTTGGTGGTGCTGGCCTGCCCTGCGGCCAGTGTATTGTCCGAACGTGTGTTCAGCGCGGCAGGGGGGGTTATCACAGACAAGCGCAGTTGCCTGTCCATAGCCAATGTGGACAAGCTGATGTTTATTAAAATGAACCAGGCATGGATCCCACAGGACTTGTCCGTACCTTGTGCTGAATAGACAAGTATACTGGCCGCACCCAGCCATTGTTATACTCCAGCGCACTTTCTCTTTGTTTTTGTTTTTATATTTCCCAATGTTTTGGGGTCTTCCCAAATTTATTAAAAAAATAAATAAAAGAATTGTGTTGGCTACCCCCTCCTCCTCCACCACTGCTTCCACCTACACCACCACGTCCACCGCCTCCTCAACCTCATACTCCACTTTGACCTCCACCTCCTAGTACAAGATCATTATTTTTTACCTTTTTTTAAATTCTATGTTATTTTAATTCATTTCCCTATCCACATTTGTTTGCAGGGCAATTGTCCTACTCTTACCCCTATTCTGCTTCCTTTTCCAGCCCTCTAGCTCTTTCTATGACTTTTTTAGAGCCATTTTAGTGCCCCAAACTTCGGGTCCCCATTGACTTCAATGGGGTCCGTGTTCAGGGTCACGTTCGGGTCCCGAACCCGAACTTTGCGGCGAAGTTCGCCGAACCTGGCGAACCCGAACTTCCAGGTGTTCGCTCAACCCTGGTTATGTCTTATATTGGCAGAGGAGAGAAGTATATTGTGTGCACCTAGCCATTGTTGTACTCTGGTGCAGTTTGTGCATTCTCTTTTCCATCTCCCAATTTTTAGTGATCGACAGTTACCACCCCCACCCTTACTAATAAGATGACTCATTTTGAATCCATCCAAATGGGAGAGAAAATTATTATGTGTAGCGTGTCTGTGAAAGTCATGATTTTTTTTTTAAATTTAGGAACACCCTCTTCATCCGTCTTAACTGTTGTAGGAGAGGAAATTCTTCTGTGAAGTGTGTGTGCGAAAGACATGAATAAAAAAATAATAATTAGGAACACCCCTTCATCCGTCTTACTGTAGTTGGATAAAAATTATTTTAATATATAGTCCCCAGATAGGGGACGTGTGAGATCTATAACTGAGACAAAATGTTTTACCCATTTTTAACCCAGGACATACAGGCACCAAACTGTCACTCTGTGGCCCTTAGCAACCTGACACAGAATTGATGGACACATGGAAAAAAAACAGAAAGAGTGTTGGCTTCCTCCCCTGCGTCTGCCACCTATTCCACCTACACCGCCATGTCCACAGCCTCCTCAACTTCCTTCTCCTTTTGGAACTCTGCCCCTTGGTTCAAGATTGTATTTTTTATATGTATTTTATGTCATTTTAAGTCATTTCCCTATCCAAATTTGTTTGCAGGGCAATTGTACTGCTTTCACACACACTTTGTAGCCTTTTGCAGCCCTCTAGCCTTTTTTATTACTTTTTTAAAACCATTTTAGTGCCCCAAAGTTCGGGTCACCATTGACTTTAATGGGGTTCGCTGTTTGGGGTCAAGTTCGGAACCTGAATCGAACTTTGAACCGAAGTTCAGCAGAACCCCTCGAACCATCCCTAGTCACAGTGTACTCCCTCAGATCACTGCTTCCTAGGGATCGCTGCAGGGAAATGGCGGTTTAACACCTTCCCAACCAGGGCTGTACCAGTACGATGCTGGCCTGGTCTTTAACCACTTCCCGACCGCCCATTGACTATAAACGTCCTGGACGGTCGGGTTTATCTCTGAATGGACGTTCTGGAATGTCCTTTCAGAGATGGCAGCTGCACGCTAATCGTGCAGCTGCCAAGCGGGGGGCCCGCTGTCAGTGACAGCAGGGCACCCCAGAGAGAAGGAAGGGACCATTTCTGGGTGTCCCTGCCTTCTAGATCGCTGTATACACAGCGCTGAATGAGCGCTATGTATAAAGATCAGGAAGTGATCTGCCGCTTCCTGTTCCCGCCCGGTGATCATGTGACCGCCGGGCCTTGGGGAGTGCAGGAGCTGTCAGGTCTTCCATAGACCTCGATCAGTCCTGCACTGAGGCTGTTCAGCATTGTATTATGCTGTACAGCCTCTCTGGGGGGTGTATTTCCACTGTAACTGGGGCTACTATGTTAGCCCCAGTTACAGGAGAAATCAATAGTTAAAAACAAAATGAAGTTAAATGTCCCCCAAAAGCCTTGTATGACCTTATGGGGGACACAAAGTGTAAAATAAAAAATGTAAAAAATAAAAAAAAATGTAAGTTTCACCTGAAAAAAAAAAATTCGCTCAAATCTGTTATTTTAAAAATGTTAAATATTGAAGAAAAAAAATTAAATAGACATATTTGGTATCACCGCGTCCGAAACAACCAGCTCTATAATAATATCATATGATTTACCCCATCACATGAACGCCGTAAAAATTATAATAAATAAACATTGCACCAAAACAGATTTCTTCTGTGAACTCACCTCCCAAAAAACATAATGTTAATCAATCAAAAAGTCGTATGTGCCCCAAAATGGTAGAAATAAAAACGTCACCTCATCCTGCAAAAATTGAGCCCCCACACAAGACCATAGCCCCAAAAAAAAATGGCTCTATAAAAATTGCAAATACAAAGAATGGTCGGCTCACAAGAAGTCAAATATAACTTATTAAGGCTACTTTCACACTTGCGGCAGAGAGATCCGGCAAGCAGTTCCATCGCCGGAACTGCCTGCCGGATAAGGCAAAACGTATGCCAACTGATGGCATTAGTAAGACTAGGTTTGGGGTATATGGGGCACTGCAAAGTGGTTTTAATAAAATCGCACAATTTGACACATGGTCTCTTGTCTGAACGTTTGCAACTTGTTTGGGGGTTTGCCACCTCTCACCACTTTTTGAATACATGCGCAGAGAGTGGGTGTTTCAGGGCTGGGCATGGATGGACTGGCACATTTTCATAATCTACACCAGGAAACTGCCACAGAATATACCCGAAAAATTCTCTCATGAATTTTTGAATCCAGAATTTTGGAGTGCAGGGTATGATTCCTTTTATTGTCACATATAGTTACAGTCTGGCAAAGCATGTAAAAAGAAAAACTCCTAGCATTGTAACTACCATATTTGCTGTGCCCTTAACAGGCTAAAGTATAGGAGTTTTTGGGAAGACAGTAAACCTTTTTCTTAAAAAAAAAATTAAAAGTTTTGCTCATTCCACACAGAAAAATAGGAATTCTGACTTTTTTTGGACATGAGTGTAAAATGGGTAAAATGACTAAGAAGCCAAATGGCAATCACCTCTCCGTAAGGATATAGCTGTTCGCACCAGTGCACTCGGCCATGTGGGAGATGTCACTCGCCTGAAGAAACACACGGATGAAAATTATAATGATTTAAATTTTCTTTAGGGAGTAGACAGCAGATCTATAAATCTCAGTTACTCCTTATATTAAATATTGTATAAGGACGAAATGTGACCCAAGCGTGGTGGGTATGAAGAAGGAGATCTTAAGACTGATCATGGTTTCTTATGGATAACTTCACTACAAGATTTAAAATTTCTGGAGACATCTTGACTTTTTAATCCCAAAAAAAAGATTCCTGTCATTGACATCAAAAGCACATTTTTTTTTAGAATTTTTGCAGAAACAGGATCAACTCTAATTACCTATTGTTTTCTTCTATGGTAAGTCAATGAAAGCAATACCCCAATTGTTTTCAATTAGGAAAAAAATCGGACTCAATCTTGCTCAAATGTAGTAGGGCTTACATAGGATCACATCAACTCCATGATGGTTGCCTTAAAGAGGTTGTCCTAACTGACCAACCCCTGACCATAGGTCTTATTATGGCAGATAAAGGTCTTGAACAGTAGTTTTCCACTTAGATCTCTTCTGCTAGCCAGACTGGAGAGATGATGGATCCCATATAATACTACACATCCCCTGCAACACTAGCATCTGCTGATTGTTAGGGTGGCTTATCAGTTGGGTCAAGCCCTTTAGAGTTTTGTTGTCTCCAAGGCTACTATAATGGTTATTAGGGATTTATGGAACGGTGGACAGGGGCAATTAGATAAATGATAACATAACCGTAACAGTATCTATGTAGGGTGTCTGGTGTGAACTTTGAATCTATTTAGGGGTTTAAAGCCTTTCTTTAGAAGGTGTGGCCTGTGGTCCATTCATTTAAGAGGTTTGGTCTGGAGTCTGTATTTAGGGAGTTTGGTTAGGAGTTTATATTTATTTAGGGAGTCTTATTGAGCGTCTATTTATTTAGGAGGTCTAGTCTGGAGTCTGAATTTAAGCGGTTTGGTCAGGAGTTTATATTTATTTAGGGAGTCTTATTGAGGGTCTATTTATTTAGGTGGTCTAGTCTGGAGTCTAAATTTAGGCGTTTTGTTCGAGAGTTTATATTTATTTAGGGAGTCTTATTGAGGGTCTATTTAGGTGGTCTTGTCTGGAGTCTGAATTTAGGCGTTTTGGTCAAGAGTTTATATTTATTTAGGGAGTCTTATTGAGGGTCTATTTAGGAGGTCTAGTCTGGAGTATGAATTTAGGTGGTTTGGTCAGTAGTTTATATTTATTTAGGGAGTCTTATTGAGGGTCTATTTATTTAGGACGTCTAGTCTGGAGTCTGAATTTAGGCGGTTTGGTCAGGCATTTATATTTATTTAGGAAGTCTTATTGGGGGTCTTTTTATTTAGGGGCTCTGGTTGGGCCTCTGTTCTGGGGTCTATCTTTGCGTGTATGGTCTATGTTCTATATTTATTCCGATGTGTAAATTTGTTCTGGGGTTCAGTTTGGGATCTCTTTTTTATTCTAAGGTCTGGTCAGTGGCTTCTATTTAGGGTATGGTCGTGGGGGGCATATTTATTTTGAACTCAAGGTCTTGTATTTATATTGAGTTTGGGGGTCTAAATTTATTTTGAGGCCTGCAATCCAGCCTCTGGCTGTCTGAACAACAAGAAACCTGTACTCTCATCTCCTACCACCTAATTATGGACCCATGACTAGGGTACCAGACAGAGTTAGAGCCTGAGCAGGTGAATAAACTAACAGACACCCGGTATTGACTCAGGACTGTTCTCATTAATCCATTCACCCAATCACTTACCAATCTGAACTGATTGCCATGTCCCAGGTTGGTGTGGGGAGAGGGGGGATTCAACATAAACTACCTGGCTTGAACCTGCCCTGATTCTAATGATACATGTTTAATTGTCCTATTAATTGCACAGCAACCATCAATCCAAATATTCCTGATTAATTATATTCCAGGAGGACTTCTTCAAGGAACACATTTGGTCATCTCGGAATCATGTCTAATTCTACCTATGTCAATAGTGATTGGGCAGTGATTGCAAAGGCATCTCTTCTACCACCAGCTGTTTTATGCCTTTGTGTCTTCCTGTACACTATGGGTGTCATCTTGAAGGTCTATGTCACCACACCCCAAATTTGGGAGAGTGCTCGATACATTCTATTTGCCTACATGCTTATTAATGATACATTGTATCTACTAGTGGTCATGTTCTTAGTAGTGTCCTCCTATTTTGCCTTAACTATCCTTCTACCCGTGTGCTACATCTTGCTTACCCTTGGATCATCAACATTTATAGTGACCCCTTGCATCTTGGCTGCCATGTCCCTGGAACGTTACATATCGGTTTGCTTCCCATTAAGACATATTGAACTGTGTACAAGATCACGATCTCATGCCGCCATCCTTATCATATGGGGGGTAATGCTGGTCCCCAATTTTGTGGATTTTATTTCACTCATGAGATCGATACAGGCAGATTTTTTCCGCCTTTTTATTGTGTGTAACGTGCACTTATTTGACATCTCCAAAGGGTCAAAGTTACTTTGGGTCATCACACCCATCCTCACCTTAGCTCTGGTCGGGTTAATCATTCTGTATACATATGTCCACATTATGATAGTGGCCTTGAAGATTGGATCTGGGAAGTCTTCAGCCTCTAAGGCTGCTAGAACTGTTATGCTCCACGCGTTTCAGCTACTTCTATGTATGTCTGCTTTGGCGTCACCCTTTACTGAGAAGACACAGGAGTGGCAGTATTTCAATCGTTTTTTGCATGTCCTTTTCCTTACCTACATTCCTAGATTTATTGGCCCTTTAATTTATGGGCTTAGAGATGAGGTTCTTCGTAAAGGCATTAAGAGGGCGTTAGGGTACAGACATCGTTGACTAACTCTATAATCTATATCTATTCAATTACTTGATATATTGTGCTGCAAGATGCCGCCATCTACATCCAAATTATCTGCTGGTTAACTTTCATCTGTTTAGCAGTCAGAGCTCTTTTTTCTGATACAGAGCCTTAAATGCTCTGCTTTGGTCTTCACATGGCAATAGAGTTAAAGGGCATCAGCAAGATCAAACCTAATAAACTAAACATATGGTATTGCCTTCTGGGGTTGATCCTGCTCATTTAAATGATACCTGTTTTGTGAAAATCTGTTGTGGTGTTCCCAAGAATGAATGCTTTCATTCGTTATGCAACTGAAGACTTAAACCTTTACCTTTTTCTTACTGATGCACTCAGGCCATGGGACTTAGAGTCACGTTACTGGCCTAAGGGAATCATTGAGAAGGCCACACCATAATTGTATTAACCTGCAGAATAAAGTTATCATATGATATCATATAAACCACATGACGAACCTCATAAAAATAAAAAACAACTGACAGAATTTAAAATTTTGCCCACTTCCCATTCTAAAAAATTAAAGAGCGACCAGAAAGCCAAATGTATCCCTAAATAATGCCAATGAAAACTACAGCTTGTCCGACAAAAAAATAAGCCCTTATACAGCTCAGTCAACAACAAAAAATAAAATAGCGTATTTTTCGCTTTATAAGACGCACCTGATGATAAGACGCACCTAGGTTTTTGAGGAGGAAAATAATAAAAAAATATTTTGAACCAAAAGGTGTGCTTTTGGTAGGTTTTGAACTAATGGTGGTCTGTGGATGACGCACTGTTATGGGGATCTGTGGATGACGCACTGTTATGGGGGATCTGTGGATGACGCACTGTTATGGGGGGATCTGTGGATGACGCACTGTTATGGGGGATCTGTGGATGATGCACTGTTATGGGGGATCTGTGGATGACACTGATGGGGGATCTGTGGATGACACTGATGGGGGATCTGTGAATGACACTGAGGGGGGATCTGTGGATTACACTGATGGGGGATCTGTGGATTACACTGATGGGGGATCTGTGCATGACACTTATGGGGCTCTGTGGATGACACTTATGTCATCCATAGATCCCCATAAGTGTCATCTACAGATCCCCCATCAGATGCATCAGTGTGGAGGGAGGAGGCGGGGACACTCATGGCGGGGCCCGGTGCAGTGACTCTACTCTAATACACCGGGCCCCGCAACTGTTAAATACATTCAATCTGATCTATATATAATTGTATATGCTCTGTACGGTACTTACTGTAGTACCGTAAGTATAGCATTAAGACGGCGCAGACCGGCATCTCCCTCGGTCATGCGCCGCCTGCCCCAGCTCCCTCGGTCATGCTCCGCCTGCCCCAGCTCCCTCGGTCATGCTCCGCCTGCCCCAGCTCCCTCCTCATGCGCCGCCTGCCCCAGCTCCCTCCTCATGCGCCGCCTGCCTGCTTATCTCACTTTATGAATGAACATGCAGGCGGCGCATGACAGAGGGAGCTGGGGCAGGCAGCGCATGACAGAGGGAGCTGGGGCAGGTGGCGCATGAGGAGGGAGCTGCGGAAAGCGGCGCATGACCGAGGGAGATGCCGGTCTGCGCTGTCTTAATGCTATACTTACGGTACTACAGTAAGTACCGTACAGAGCATATACAATTAGATATAGATCAGAATGAATGTATTTAACAGTTGCGGGGCCCAGTGTATTAGAGTAGAGTCACTGCACCGGGCCCCGCCATGAGTGTCCCCGCCTCCTCCCTCCACACTGATACTTCGCTGGCCGCGCTGTGCAGCATAGCGGCCAGCGAAGTATTCGCTTTATAAGACGCATGGCCATTTTCCCCCCACTTTTGGGGGGAGGGGGGAAAGTGCATCTTATAAAGCAAAAAATATGGTAGTTATGTCTCTGAAAGTCCATTTCAGCAAATTTGATGTTAGAAAATCCAGATGCTTCTCTTCTGAGCCCTTTCGTATCCCCAAACAGCAGTTTATGACCACAAATATGGAGTTACTGTATTCAGGAGAAAATAGGTAGCAAATTGTAGAGTGATATTTTGGATAAGTTTGGGCCTACAGAACCATTTTCTTTCATTCCTTGGGTGTTGTATTTTCCAAAATGTTAGCACTTTTTAGGAGTTTACAGTGTAGGGGTTCCTCAGGTACTTTTCAAATGCAACATGGTGCCCAAAGACCATTCAAGCCAAATCTGCCCTCCAAAAGCCATATGGCGCTCCTTGCCTTCTGAGTCCTGTGGTGTGGCCATACAGTACTTTACAACCACATATGGGGTGTTTATGTAAACTGCAAAGCCAGGGTAATAAATATTGAATAAAAATAGATAAAATGGAAAATCTGCTAAAAAACAAGAAAAATTTCATCTCCATTTTGTTTTCATTCTAAAGGGTTTACAATGTTTCTAAATATCAGTTTTGGAATAGTTTGAGAGGTGTAGTTTTTAAAATGGGGGAATTTTTTTGATGATTTCTATTATATAAGTTCCTCAAAGTGACTTCAGGACTAAACTGGTCCTTCAAAAAGTTGATTTAGGGAATTTTCTTGAATGTTTTAAATTTGGTTCTAAAATTCTAAATCTTCTAACGTCCTAAAAAAAATAAAACAGCATTAGCAAAATGATGTCAACATAATGTAGTGACTGTTTATTATTAACTATTTTATGAGATATCACGATCTGTCTTAAAAGCAGGGTATGTGGCAAAAATTGCATAGAACCTTGTCAGCCAGAAAAAAACTATGTGACGTTGAATACCTTTGTGTTAATACACAAAAGTATTATGGGAGTGACACCTTTATAGACTAAGCAGAAAAAAAAACATATTGCAAACTTACAGAGCACAAAGGCTCCTTCATCAGGGAAGATTACAAATGGAAGACTGAGAAACAGACACAATACTTATAGGATGTAACAGTATAACGTACAGGAGGGGGTGCATAATTAAGATAAGGCCGAACAACAAGTGGACATGGTCAGCGGAGACAATGTAGATTAGGGATTGGGAGTCAAACTGAGGGAGGTGTGAATTTTGTCTAAATAGTGGGTCATAAAGCCAGGGGTGAGATTCAGTCCATCTCTTAATGACTGGAATGTAGTCATCATTTTAAATTTTTCCTGTCTCTATTATTCTTAAAATTCTTTTTGAGAATTAAAACCTTTAAGTCGTTCATGGAGTGTCTTGGTCCACAGAAATTGATTCCCACAGTTGTATCGGCCTTGTAGTTTATCTTGAATCTGTACAGGTTCAGTCTGGATCGCAGTTTCTGTACAGACTCCCCAATATAAATTTACCTTGTACAGAGTATCATGTACACCACATTGGAGGATTCCCATGAGAAGGTGTCTGTGATGTTATAGGTCTTTTGGGTGTTGGGTATACGGACTATATTTGTGGATAAAACGTGAGCAGGTCTTGCATTTTTTGTGGTTGCATGGAAAAGTGCTCGTCTTTCATGTCGAATTTGATTTAATCCGAATTTATTCATGATGTTAAATATCAGCTATTTTCCACCTGCAGAGAGCTTGTATATTGGTGTAGAACACTGTGCATTGCAGAAACATGCATAGGTAGTATGCAGTGGTAGTGAAACAGTTACTTTGTGTCAGCATGACAGGTAGTTGACAGGCGTCACTTTAAGAATCACTTTACACTTCACTTATTTGGTTACGAGGCCAAAACTGACCAAATACTGTAACTCAAGTCTAAACTCAGCCTTATAGGTCAAGGTTAGCGTCAGGTATAAAGAACCATGCAGTAGCCTAAAATTGTACTATAGAGTGAAAGAGTGCACTCCTTTATACCGTCAGCTGATACCACATAGATTTCTACAGAACCTGTTCTGTTACAAGTTGAAATAAGTAGTGGCCCCATGACAGTGGAGTGGAGAGGGTGTCAGCATTAACTTTGTGTTGTTGTCACTGTTTATTTTTCCCTTCTTTTGATACATCATTAGGACAAGACGCCAAAAAATGGATCCTGTCTTTTGAGCATCCGCCTTCATATGGTCAGCATTGGGTCAGTAATCCATCTGTATGTCACGGCGGGCGTGCACTCAGAATAACAGAAACCCCACCAACCAGGCTCTGGGCGAGAGACAGGGAAAGGGTCACCTCCTAGCTATTCCCTGACCTCTTTCCCTGCACTGCTCAGCCCACCTACAGACCTTTAAGGTAGGTATGAGGTGTCCCCGTGCCTGGGCTGACAGAACCCTAACTTCCCTGAGATGGTGAAGAGGGGAAATAGGAGCAGCCTGCTCGCACAGAACCTGGATGGAAGAGATGACACAAAACAACTAAACCAGAAATCACACTTATCTCTCTGAGATGAAACAGACAGAAAACCTTCCTTCCTAGCTTCCAAGACCACAATGATTTGTATAATCCGCTCAGAGCACTGGGCTGATGAGCTATTTGAACTAATGACTCCATCCAGTGCACCTGATGAGAGGCGGATCCAGCACGACTCCAAAACAAACACTAAACTCGTGCTGCAATCCTGGCCGACCTCCGCACATCGTCAGAGTGGGGCATGACAGTACGGGGGGCATGAAGGGGGGCTTCTACGGGTGACCTCCAGACACCCCGGACCAACCTTATCCGGATGGGACCTATGAAAAGCCCTCACCAGTCGGCTGGCCTTGACATCCACCGCCGGAACCCACATCCTCTCCTCAGGACCGTATCCCCTCCAGTGCACCAGGTACTGAAGGGAACCCCGAAGAACTCTCGAGTCGAGAATCCTGGAGATCTCAAACTCCAAGTTTCCCTCCACCAGAACAGGAGGAGGAGGCAATGGCGATGGTTCCACCGGTCTCACGTATTTTTTTTGTAAAGACCTGTGGAACACATCATGGATCCTCCAAGTCTGCGGAAGATCCAACCGAAACGCCACAGGATTGATCACCGCAGAAATGTTATACTGACCAATAAATCTAGGACCCAGTTTCCAAGATGGCACTCTCAATTTGATATTCTTAGTGGACAACCACACCAGATCACCCACACACAGGTCCGGACCAGTCACACGTCTCTTGTCAGCCATTCGTTTATACCTCTCACCCATCCTCTCCAAATTCCCTTGAATCCTCTGCCAGATGGAGGATAAGGCAGAAGAGAATCTCTCCTCCTCTGGCATCCCAGAGGAACCAGACCCAGAAAAGGTACCAAACTGAGGATGGAAACCGTATGCGCCAAAAAATGGCGACTTACCCGTGGACTCCTGCCTATGGTTATCCAACGCAAATTCTGCTAAGGTCAAGAATGAGGACCAGTCCTCCTGATTCTCAGCCACAAAGCACCTCAAGTAGGTCTCTAGGTTTTGATTAGTACGCTCCGTCTGACCATTCGACTGCGGATGAAAAGCCGAAGAGAATTAAAGTTGAATGCCAAGCCGAGAGCAGAACGCCCTCCAAAACCTGGAGACAAACTGTGTGCCCCTATCAGAGACCACGTCTGAAGGAATACCATGCAATTTCACAATATTATCCACAAAAAACTGCGCAAGAGTCTTAGCGTTAGGCAGACTCGTTAGTGGTATAAAGTGAGCCATTTTACTGAAACGGTCAACTACCACCAAAATCACTGTTCTCCTGGAGGAACTCAGCAGATCCGTAATAAAGTCCATGGACAAATGCGTCCAAGGACGAGACGGAATAGACAATGGAAGAAGCGAACCAGGCGGTCGAGTATGAGCAACCTTTGACCGAGCGCAGGTTTCACAAGCTGTCACGTAATTCTCAATGCTGTTATGTAACCCTGGCCACCAGAACCTCTGGGATACTAGATCACAGGTGGACTTACCACCAGGATGTCCAGCGAGAACAGTATTGTGATGTTCCTTGAACACCTTGTATCGTAGGCCCTCAGGAACAAACAACCTCCCTGGGGGACAAGAACCAGGAGCCCCCTCCTGGGCTCCCAACACCTCCATCTCCAATTCAGGGTACAGAGCGGAGACCACCACCCCATCCGCCAAAATCGGAGCAGGATCTTCTGAATCACCTCCCCCAGGAAAGCTGCGAGACAAGGCATCTGCCTTGACGTTCTTGACCCCTGGGCGAAAGGTAACCACAAAATTGAACCTGGTAAAAAACAGTGACCAACTGGCCTGCCTAGGGTTCAGACGCTTGGCAGATTGCAGGTAAGCCAAATTCTTATGGTCAGTATACACCGTAACGGGGTGAGACGCCCCCTCTAACCAGTGATTCCATTCCTCAAAGGCCAACTTGATAGCCAACAACTCTCTATCTCCAACATCATAATTCCTCTCGGCGACCGAGAGCTTCTTGGAGAAGAAGGCACACGGGACCCACTTGCCAGGAGATAAACCCTGAGACAGCACCGCCCCGACCCCCACCTCTGATGCATCAACCTCCACTACGAATGGTTGAGACACATCCGGCTGCACCAGAATGGGAGCAGACGCAAAACGCTCCTTAATAGCCGAAAAGGCCTGCAATGCCTCATCCGACCAGACAGAGACATCGGCGCCCTTCTTGGTCATATTAGTAAGAGGTTTTACTATGGTAGAATAATTCTAAATAAATTTTCTATAATAATTCGTAAACCCCAAGAACCGCATCAAAGCTTTCTGATTCTCTGGTCGGTCCCACTCCAGAACCGCCCGGACCTTTTCGGGGTCCATACGAAAACCGGAATCAGAAAGCATGTATCCCAAGAACGGATGCTCTTGCACCGCAAGCAAACTTGGAGAACACCTTGGCTCCAGCAATCTGATCAAAAATATCAGAGATCAAAGGAAGGGGATATGGATCCCGGACTGTAATACGGTTCAATTCCCGGAAATCCAAACACGGTCTCAGTGATCCATCCTTTTTCTTTACAAAGAACAAACCTACTGCCACTGGAGACTTTGCCAAACTCTCGGCGACATACTTTCACATGACCTCTCTTTTGGGTTGAAAGAGGTTGCAAAGCCGAGACTTTGGCAATTTAGCCCCTGGAATGAGATTAACTGGACAATCATAATCTCGATTAGGGGGCAATTCCTGAGCCCCACCCTCCGAAAAGACATCTGCAAAATCTGAGAGATACTGAGGTAAAGCCGTAATGGACACACCAGAGATAGATGTGCCAAGACAATTATCCGAACAAAACTCACTCCAACCACTGATTTGTCTCGCTTGCCAGTCTATAATTGGGTTATGTCTAGTCAACCATGGCAACCCAAAAACTAAAGGAGCTGGCAAATACTTCATGACAAAACAAGAAATAATTTCAGCATGTGAATCACCCAACCTTAAGTGAATACCATGAACAATGTGAGTAAGGCTCCTTTGAGAAAGAGGGGAAGAATCAATTGCAAAAACACGAATCTCATTCTCCAAAGTGCAAGTACTTAGTCCTAGGTTTTGAAGGAAAAGAAAGTCAATTAGGTTTACCCCAGCACTACAATCAAGGAATACATCAACAAACACATTTTTTGACTCTAGCGCCACCATAGCTGGAAGGATAAAACGGGAACTGCAGGAAGCTTGCATACCTGTCTGCTCCACCACACCATTCATACTACCAAGTGTGAGGGAAGTTTTTTTTTTCTTTTTTCTTTTTCTCTTCCACCTGTGGTTTAACATAAGGACAAGAAAAAATAAAATGACCCCTCTTTTCACAATAGTAACATAGATAGTAGAGACTTTAGGAAAGTGCACAATCAGAATGGCAAGATATCTGACCTAACTGCATGGGTTCCTCCCCTACCCCAGAGTTATAAGTGATATCACCCTGGGCAGCAGGTGAGACAAAACCACACGCAGGAGGGATCCCTTGCACGGAGGGACCCTTACACCTCTCTATGATAAGTCTATTCAACCGTATAGCCAAAGACATAGCATTCTCCAGAGTATCCGGGTACTCATGAAAAGCCAGGGCATCTTTCAACCTTTCAGACAACCCCTGACAAAACTGACTACGTAACACGGGGTCGTTCCACCCCGACTCAGTAGCCCATCTCCTAAATTCTATACAGTAAACCTCTGCAGTACGTTTACCCTGTAGTAAGTTATGCAATATCGATTCTGCCATCGAGACCCAATCTGGGTCATCGTAAATCAATCCCAGGGCTTTGAAAAATTCCTCCACCGACCGGAGGGCCAGAGAACCGGGCGGCAGAGAAAAAGCCCAGGATTGCGCGTCCCCTTTAAGCAGAGACATGATGATACCAACCCTCTGATTTTCATTACCTGGCGAAAATGGACGCAGTCAATAATACAATTTACATGACTCTTTAAAGCGGAAAAAATCATCCGTACCCCCTGTAAATTTCTCGGGAAGAGCGACTTTAGGCTCCCACCAATTTGACCTGTACCTGATGTCAGAATCCTCTGACACTGTGTGACCGAACTACGCAGATCCGCAACCTTTAGGGATAAACCCTGCATGCGGTCAACCAGTGCATCAATTGACGCCATCACAAAACCGCTGAGTGAAGGCAGTCACAGTATGGCGGATTATAATGTCACGACGGGCGTGCACTCAGAATAACAGAAAACCCACAAACCAGGCTCTGGGCGAGAGACAGGGGAAGGGTCACCTCCTAGCTAATCCCTGACCTCTTTCCCTGCACTGCTCAGCCCACCTACAAACCTTTAAGGTAGGTATGAGATGTCCCCGTGCCTGGGCTGACAGAACCCTAACTTCCCTGAGATGGTAAAGAGGGGAAATAGGAGCAGCCTGCTCGCACAGAACCTGGATGGAAGAGATGACACAAAACAACTAAACCAGAAATCACACTTATCTCTCTGAGCTGGAACAGACAGAAAACCTTCCTTCCTAGCTTCCAAGACCACAATGATTTGTATAATCCGCTCAGAGCACTGGGCTAATGAGCTATTTAAACTAATGACTCCACCCAGTGCACCTGATGAGAGGCGGATCCAGCACGACTCCAAAACAAATACTAAACTCGTGCTGCAATCCTGGCCGACCTCCGCACATCGTCAGAGTGGGGCATGACACTGTATTGCTAAAGCAAAAAAAAAAAAACAGGAGTGGATCCAAAACAGAGGTGACACGTGATGAATGTTTGCATGCTTTCTGTGCTTTGTACCCACTCCTGGAGAGTGGCAACCACATGGGGAGTCAATACACTGGTCAAGTTACTGTCACGACCATGGTCATGGTCGTGACTCTGGACCCGCATGTGGTTGCCTGCGGTTTGGTAGTTGTCAACTACATGGTGAGGGCTACTTGTTGCCTCATGTGTGGTTGCCGCTGGCAACAAGGTTGTGTTTGGCGGTATAGCATCCTGAGCGGTTGTTACGCAGCTTGCTGCCAAGTGCATGCGGTTGTTCCTGGTTTGGTTTGTATGGTGTGCACTGTTACACCTTCCAGCACTTGTGGTTGCCCGTGGCAACGTGTAGTATTGTGTGCGTGTGTGGCAGTGTCTCGGCCTGCTGGCTGATTCCCAGGATATGATTGCCACGCATGCCGTTGCCGGCGGTAACTGATGCGGTGTGATATTTATGTGTGCACTTTCCCAGTTTGTGGTGTGTGAGGTTTAGTTATGTATGTACTTTCCCTTTAAGTGGTTTCACTTCCCTCCTTGGTGTTGGAAGGGTTAATTCCCTTTCCACTGTGTGTCTGTGTGGGTGTGGCCACTTTGGGCTATATAGCCTCAGTTGAGACCTGATGTCTGAGGGGTACTCCAGCCTTGTTTGTCAGCTGGAGGCACTCTCCTGGTCCCTTATACCATCTGCCAGTGAGGGCCACCCTTGTGGTCATAAATGTTTTTATGTGATGTTAAGTTAATGTGGCTTTCCTTTCATGTTTAATGCAGCTATGGATCTGGGTTCCTGTGTGTGTATGTGTGTTTGCTGTGTCCGTTTATGTATGGTCTGGACATCAGCTTGTGAGCACGGGATCCAGTCAGCAAGGCTGTGGCAGGTAGGTTTGAACTAGAGTAGTTCTCCTGCCATATCCATAGGTCTGTTTATGTACCCCATCTCCTTGCAGCTTGGCCACTTTAGACTCCTGTTTCTCCGCGTCCAGAAGGAACGGGCTGTCTACCCAGCTCCTAGCTCAGGGATCTTCGGAGGGTTAGTTGGGATCCGAGGTTCCGGAGCATGAGCCCTCCTACCATCAAGGTCGGCTCATGAAGCTAGGAGTCAGGGTCAGATTAGGGATGCGATAGGAGGTGACCTGCTCCCTAATTCTGTGGTCCTGGCCAAGTAGCGACCTACCATCTCCTGGCATCGCATGGCTGAGGGTTTCCCCCATCCTCAGCCGTGACAGTTACAGAGTGGTTAAGGTGGCAACTGTATGGGGAGTAAACATAGTGGCCCAGTAGCAAGGTGATGAGGTTGGCAACTGCATGAAGAGTCAACATAGTGGCCAGTCACAGAGTGGAGAGGTGGCAACCGTATGAGGAGTCAACATAGTGGCTCAGTTACAGAGTGGTGAGGTGGAAACCGCATGAGGAGTCAACATAGTGGCCCAGTTACAGTGTGGGGAGGGTGGCAACCGCATGGGGAGTCAACTTATTTGCCCAGTAACAAGGTGATGAGGGGGGCAACTGCACGAAGAGTCAACATAGTGCCCAGTCACAGAGTGTTGAGGTGACAACTGTATGAGGAGTCAACATAGTGGCCCAGTAACAGAGTGGTGAGGATGGCAACCGCATGAGGAGTCAACACAGTGGCCCAGTTACAGTGTGGGGAGGGTTGCAACCGCATGAGTAGTCATCACAGTAGCCCAGTTACAAAGTGATGAGGGTGGCAACAACATAAGGGGTCAACATAGTGGCCCAGTTACAGTGTGGTGAGAAGGCAACTGCATGAGGAGTCAACACAGTGGCCCAGTCACAGAGTGGTGAGGTTAGCAACCACATGGGGAGTCAACATAGTGGCCCAGTCACAGAGTGGTGAGGTGGCAACCACATGAGGAGTCAACATAGTGGCACAGTCATAGAATGGTGGAAACCGCATGGGGAGTCAACACAGTGGCCCAATTACAGTATGGGGAGGGTGGCAACCACATGAGGAGTCAATACAGTGGCCCAGTCACAGAGTGGTGAGGGTGGAAATCACATAAATGGAGTCAACACAGTGGCCCAGTTACAGTGTAGGGGGTGGCAACCATATGAAGAGTCAACACAGTGGCCCAGTTACAGAGTGGTGAGGTGGCAACTAGGGATGAGCGAACCCGTACTGTATAGTTCGGGTTCGTACCGAATTTTGGGGTGTCCGTGACACGGACCCGAACCCGAACATTTTCGTAAAAGTCTGTGTTCGGGTTCGGTGTTCGGCGCTTTCTTGGCACTTTTTGAAAGGCTGCAAAGCAGCCAATCAACAAGCGTCATACTACTTGCCCCAAGAGGCCATCACAGCCTTGCCTACTATTGGCATGGCTGTGATTGGCTAGTGCAGCATGTGACCCAGCCTCTATATAAGCTTGGGTCACGTTGCGCTGCACGTCACTCTGCTGATTGAAGCATAGGGAGAGGTTGCAGCTGCGACGTTAGGGCGAGATTAGGCAGATTAACTCCTCCAAAAGACTTCATTCTGTGATCGATCTGCAGCTGTGGATCATTGAAGTGCTAATATTGACTTGCTCACTTTTTTGAGGCTGCCCAGAGCGTTTTTAGATCACTTTTTTTCTGGGGTGATCGGCGGCCTTTTTGTGACTTGTGGTGCGCCAGCACAAGCTATCACCAAGTGTATTTAACCATCAATAGTGTGGTTATTTTGTGCTATATCCTACATCAGCTGCAGGCTGAGCCTGTGTCACCGAAGTGCATTTAACCATCAACAGTCTGATTATTTTTTGGCCATATACTACATCTGGTGCAGGCTGAGCCTGTGTCACCCAAGTGCATTTAACCATCAACAGTGTGGTTATTTTTTGGCCATATACTACATCAGGGGCAAGTTGAGCCTGTCACCCAGCGCCTAAAAAATAGAACTGACATTTCTATTCAACCAAATCTGTAAAAGCACACTTTTTGTTCTGGGTTGAAAAACTATTCCCAAATTTGCCATTCTCAAAATAACTAGTTTCTGGTATATGAGGCCTACTTGAAATCTATCCCAAAAAGGATATCTTACATTGAAGGTGCTTATAGTGTCATTCAGAAAAACCTAAGACACACGCTACCGTGCAGATAGAAGTCTGATTCTGTGATTAAACCTATACCTGTCACACAGCGCAAAAAAAAACAGGCCTCACATTTCTATTCAACCAAATCTGTACTGTTTTAGCTGGTCAAGTTATTTCTAGTGACCGTAAAAGCACATTTTTTTTTCTGGGTTGAAAAACTATTCCCAAATTTGCCATTCTCAAAATAACTAGTTTCTGGTATTTGAGGCCTACTTGAAATCTATCCCAAAAAGGATATCTTACATTGAAGGTACTGATAGTGTCATTCAGAAAAACCTAAGACACACGCTAGCGTGCAGATAGAAGTCTGATTCTGAGATTAAACATATACCTGTCACACAGCGCAAAAAAAAACCAGGCCTCACATTTCTATTAAACCAAATCTGTACTGTTTTAGCTGGTCAAGTTATTTGTAGTGACCGTAAAAGCACACTTTTTGTTCTGGGTTGAAAAACTATTCCCAAATTTGCCATTCTCAAAATTGTGGTGAACGGGAACAATGAGGAAAACATCTAATAAGGGACGCGGACGCGGACGTGGACATGGTCGTGGTGGTGTTAGTGGACCCTCTGGTGCTGGGAGAGGACGTGGCCGTTCTGCCACAGCCACACGTCCTAGTGAAACCAACTACCTCAGGTCCCAGTAGCCAGCAGAATTTACAGCGATATTTGGTGGGGCCCAATGCCGTTCTAAGGATGGTAAGGCCTGAGCAGGTACAGGCATTAGTCAATTGGGTGGCCGACAGTGGATCCAGCACGTTCACATTATCTCCCACCCAGTCTTCTGCAGAAAGCGCACAGATGGCGCATGAAAACCAAGCCCATCGGTCTGTCACATCACCCCCATGCATATCAGGGAAACTGTCTGAGCCTCAAGTTATGCAGCAGTCTCTTATGCTGTTTGAAGACTCTGCTGCCAGGGTTTCCCAAGGGCATCCACCTAGCCCTTCCCCAGGGGTGGAAGAGATAGAATGCACTAACGCACAACCACTTATTTTTCCTGATGATGAGGACATGGTAATACCACCTCAGCACGTCTCTGATGATGACGAAACACAGGTGCCAACTGCTGCGTCTTTCTGCAGTGTGCAGACTGAACAGGAGGTCAGGGATCAAGACTGGGTGGAAGACGATGCAGGGGACGATGAGGTCCTAGACCCCACATGGAATGAAGGTCGTGCCACTGACTTTCAGAGTTCGGAGGAAGAGGCAGTGGTGAGACCGAGCCAACAGCGTAGCAAAAGAGGGAGCAGTGGGCAAAATCAGAACACCCGCCGCCAAGAGACTCCGCCTGCTACTGACCGCCGCCTTCTGGGACCGAGCACCCCAAAGGCAGCTTCAAGGAGTTCCCTGGCATGGCACTTCTTCAAACAATGTGCTGACGACAAGACCCGAGTGGTTTGCACGCTGTGCCATCAGAGCCTGAAGCAAGGCATTAACGTTCTGAACCTTAGCACAACCTGCATGACCAGGCACCTGCATGCAAAGCATGAACTGCAGTGGAGTAAACACCTTAAAAACAAGGAAGTCACTCAGGCTCCCCCTGCTACCACTTCTGCTGCTGCCGCCTCGGCCTCTTCTGCTGCTGCCGCCGCCTCGGCCTCTTCTGCTGCTGCTGTCGCCGCCTCGGCCTCTTCCTCTGCCTCTGGAGGAACGTTGGCACCTGCCGCCCAGCAAACATGGGATGTACCACCAACACCACCACCTGCGTCACCAAGCATCTCAACCATGTCACACGGCAGCGTTCAGCTCTCCATCTCACAAACATTTGAGAGAAAGCGTAAATTCCCACCTAGCTACCCTCGATCCCTGGCCCTGAATGCCAGCATTTCTAAACTACTGGCCTATGAAATGCTGTCATTTAGGCTGGTGGACACACACAGCTTCAAACAGCTCATGTCACTTGCTGTCCCACAGTATGTTGTTCCCAGCCGCCACTACTTCTCCAAGAGAGCCGTGCCTTCCCTGCACAACCAGGTATCCGATAAAATCAAGTGTGCACTGCGCAACGCCATCTGTGGCAAGGTCCACCTAACCACAGATACGTGGACCAGTAAGCACGGCCAGGGACGCTATATCTCCCTAACTGCACACTGGGTAAATGTAGTGGCGGCTGGGCCCCAGGCGGAGAGCTGTTTGGCGCACGTCCTTCCGCCGCCAAGGATCGCAGGGCAACATTCTTTGCCTCCTGTCTCCTCCTCCTCCTACTCAGCTTCCTCCTCCTCTTCTTCCACCTGCTCATCCAGTCAGCCACACACCTTCACCACCAACTTCAGCACAGCACGGGGTAAACGTCAGCAGGCCATTCTGAAACTCATATGTTTGGGGGACAGGCCCCACACCACACAGGAGTTGTGGCGGGGTATAGAACAACAGACCGACGAGTGGTTACAGGACCGCTCTCCTCTCTCTGGGTGCCGGGGCCTAAATGTGTGACAGTGGCCTGTTCCAGTGGTGGGTGACGTGAAGCCTGATTCTCTGCTATGACATGAAGACAGATTCTGTGCTGACATAAGGCCAGATTCTCTGTTACGGGACCTCTCTCCTCTGCCTGGGTGCCTGGGCCTAAATGTGTGACAGTGGCCTGTTCCAGTGGTGGGTGACGTGAAGCTTGATTATCTGCTATGACATGAAGACAGATTCTGCGCTGACATAAGGCCAGATTCTCTGTTATGGGACCGCTCTCCTCTGTCTGGGTGCCGGGGCCTAAATGTGTGACAGTGGCCTTTTCCAGTGGTGGGTGACGTGAAGCCTGATTCTCTGCTATGACATGAAGACTGATTCTGTGCTGACATGAAGCCAGATTCTCTGCTATGGCATGAAGAGACTGATTCTGTGCTGACATGAAGCCAGATTCTTTGCTATGGCATGAAGAGACTAATTCTCTGCTGACGTGAAGCCAGATTCTCTTCTATGGGACCTCTGTCCAATTGATATTGGGTCATTTTTATTTTTTTAATTTTAATTTTAATTCATTTCCCTATCCACATTTGTTTGCAGGGGATTTACCTACATGTTGCTGCCTTTTGCAGCCCTCTAGCTCTTTCCTGGGCTGTTTTACAGCCTTTTTAGTGCCGAAAAGTTTGGGTCCCCATTGACTTCAATGGGGTTCAGGTTCGGGACGAAGTTCGGTTCGGGTTCGGATCCCGAACCCGAACATTTCCGGGAAGTTCGGCCGAACTTCTCGAACCCGAACATCCAGGTGTTCGCTCAACTCTAGTGGCAACCACATGAGGAGTCAATATAGTGGCCCAGTCACAGATTGGTGAATTGTCAACTGCAGGAGTAGTCAACATAGTGGCCCAGTCAGAGTGGGGAGGTTCTGGGCAACAGCAGTGGCAGTAACAGGACAAGATGGTGGGTGGCAGTAGGAGAACATGGGGGTGGTGACAGCAGCTGTGTGGCATCAGGCAGTGGCAGCATCAGAATAGGGGCTGAAACAGGTGGCCAGAAGAAATTCACAAATTTTGGGTGTGGTACCCAGAATGATCTAGTCTGATGCATCAGGCCCTGGCATTTAGAAATCCCGGCTGATCCATGCCTTATTCATCTTTACAAAGGTCATTCTCTCCACATTTTTGTCGGAAAGGCGAGTTCTACTTGGGGTAACTATGCCCCCCACTGCACTAAACACTCGCTCTGATGCCACACTACTGGCCGGGGAGGAAAGCTTGTAAAGAGCAAAATCAGCAAGTTGCGGCCACAAATAAAGTATGGCTGCCCAGGGTGTCTTGGATGTGGCATGGCAGGATGCAGTTCAAGCACTTCCACCTGCTGATTCAGGTTCTGCTCCATGTTTTGCTGCTGCTGGTGGGTGGTTTCTTCAGTAGGCGGTTGAAGAAAATTGCTCATTAGAGACTCCAGACTTAAATTGCTGCTGATGGAGCTGGTGCTGCTCATGCCCCCCACCCACCTCCAGCAGTCATGGCAGTGGAACGTGAGTACAGAGGGCCCCCGGTCAGACCTTCGTGAGGATGAGCGATGGCGCACATAGGCAGCGGCCAACTGACTACATAGGATGTCTTGATAGTAGTTGAGTTTATCTTCCCTCTCAGCATGTGGAAAAAAGACCCTCATTTTTGAGCTGTACCGAGGGTCTAACATGGTGGAGAGCTAGTAATCATCCCTTTGCTGAATGGTGATAAAACCGGTCACTACGCAAGTAACTCAACATGCATCTAGTCATTTGCGCAGGGGATTCGGAGGGACTCCCTGCATCCATCTCCACTGCATACTGCCATGGTGTGTCTGGGTCATCTGTCTGGTCTTCCTCATCGCCTTCTAGCTCCTCCTGCTCCTGTCCTGTCACTGATGCAGAAAAAAAAAAATTCTGTATACATTGCTTGCCCTCCTCCTCCAGTTCAGCCCCCACAGGGTACAGGTGACCATGAGATGTAGGCGCCACGTCTCCTGTCCCCTGGCCAGCCATATTTATTAGCATCTGCTCAAGGATGTGAAAGAGTGGAATGATGTTGTTCATCCCGTAGTCCTGGTGTGACAAATCAGGTCGCCTCCTCAAAGTGATTGAGCAAACGGCAAGTGCAACACATGAGCTGCCACTGGCTAACGTGGAAGTTACACAAGAGAGTGCTCCGGTCGACCTGCTTCATCAAGAAATTGTTTACGGCCTTCATCTGCTTATATAGTTGGTCAAACATGTGGAGAGAAATTTCCAATGGGTGGAAATGTTGCATATCAGGCAATGTTGGGGAACGTTATTCTGCCTTTGCAGCTGAATAAGGGCATGTTTTGTAGTGTAAGAGTGGGATTTTCAGAATGTATGCAGCTGGGTTGAAGACTTCACGAACCATTTTACAACAAGATTAAAGAAATGCGCCATGCAGGGCGCATGGGTCAGACCTCCTTAACGCAGCGCCAACAGAGTGTTCCCAGTGTCGGTGAACATGGTTTCGATTTTCAGTTGGCGAGGAGAGAGCCAGTATTTTATTTCCTCTTGATTTGCAGTTCCTCCCCGGTGTGACTCCGTTTGCCCAGGCAAACCAAGTGCAGATCAGCTTGACACTGCAGTGCTTTGCCTAGGTGGTATGCTGGAGTAGCACTCCAAATTGTGTCAGCAGTGGAGGCTGAGCACAAGGTGGAGGATGAAGGAGGCAGAGGAAGACATTGGCGCAGGACTCACAGCTTGAGAACACGGAGGCGGCAGTGCCCTCACCTAGCCAATTTACTGGTGTGACTGAGCAGGAACCACATTTACCCACTGAGCCGTAAAGGACATATATTGTCCACGACCATAGTTACAGCTCCACACATTGGCGCTGCCATGAACTTTAGCAGACACCGACAGGCTCAAGGACTGGCCCACCTTCTGTTCAACATACATGTGCAGGGCTTGTACAGCCTTTTTTGAGAAGTAATGATGGCTTGGGACTCTCCAACTTGGTTCAGCACAAGCCATCAGTTCTCTGAAAGGTGCAGAGTCCACCAGATGGGAAGGGAGGGACTGTAGTACAAGCAACTTGGCCAAGATCACGTTCAGCTTCCAAGCCATTGGATGAATGCACGCATACTGTTGTCTGTTTGCAATCGCCTCTGTGATCGATTGCTGATGAAACAAGTGATGAGGAGGAGGAGGAGGAGGAAGAGGAGCAGGAGCAACAGGACCAGTAGATGATGGGAAGGAAACACAGCTCCCCTCTGTTGAGGTAGTGGAGCCTTGACGGCTGGAGAAAGGGTGCGGGCTACTGGGTGATACAGCGGTTGCTGTATCAGGCTGTACCACTACATTAGCGCCATGATTTTTACAGGCCATCCAGGTGATACCCGAGCACAATGGAAGTCCATGGGAGAACCAGAGCATTAAACCAGGCACCCCCTGCTCTGAAGAGGGGAAGGTGTCTGGTTCATAGGAAAAGGTCAGAAATTAATGGAAAGACCACCAAAATGGTTCGGGAACAGCATGGGGAGGATGTCTGGATGCATCTTGGACTCCCAGGTCTCTGCTGGGAATGATGTGGCACTTTTACAGACTGACACTAATATGCACAAAACCGAAGATAAAATAGATTTTAGAGTAAAAATTGTTAGGAAACATTCTTTCCTGTATATTTACTTTTATATAAAGTGCAAGTGCTTCCAAAAATTACAAGGAAGAGACACTCCGATACAACCTGTATATCACATAATGGAGGGCCTCATTCACATTGTGGTACAATTGTTCAGGTAGTGGGACTCCTACACTCATAAAGCCTATGCACTAAGTGAAAGGGATTCCAAAAAATACAAGGAACCGGCACTCCAATACACCCTTTATTACACATAAAAGAGGGCATCATACACCCTTGAAAAATTATGATTGATGGCCTACTGGTAACCCTCAAAAACATTAGGAGTAAGGGCCTGCTGGTGACCCTCTAAAACATTACGGGCGAGGGGGGGGCGGAGCCAGCGCTTGATCCGGATGGACGTGTAAAGCGCTGCTCTCCCGTCTGCATATCCCTCTCAGCACCATATCTTAAAGGGACACTGACAGGCCAAATCAGCATATATAGTTAGATATATGACATTACAGGTCTTATAGAGTCTTTTAAAAGCATATAAGTATCCCCCCTGTCCACCTTATAAAGAGCGAAATATAAAGTTTTATAACCTGCTTCTCCGGTCAGCAATCTGCCCAAGGGGCGGCGTTTCATGTGAAAATGCGCCCAGCCAGCCTTCCCAACTGCTGTTCTTAAGCCCCGCCCAGCTCATCATTATTCACTTCGCTGGGCGGCGGCTAGAACTCTCCCCAGTCCCGATCCTGCGCATGGGCAATTCAATCCTCTGGGCATCGTTCATGCCCAATCTTCTGCGCCTGCGCCCCGCCGTGGTTAGATCGCGCATGCATACACACACAGCCTGCCTGCGTCTTGGAGGCAGCTGCAGCCTCAGCCATGCACTGTTCAGAGCAGCGCTTCAGAGCGCTGCTCACTCACATCGTCAAAGGGGTTAATAGTGCGTCCCAGAGGATTGAATTGCCCATGCGCAGGATCGGGACTGGGGAGAGTTCTAGCCGCCGCCCAGCGAAGTGAATAATGATGAGCTGGGCGGGGCTTAAGAACGGCAGTTGGGAAGGCTGACTGGGCGCATTTTCACATGAAACGCCGCCCCTTGGGCAGATTGCTGACCGCAGAAGCAGGTTATAAAACTTTATATTTCGCTCTTTATAAGGTGGACAGGGGGGATACTTATATGCTTTTAAAAGACTCTATAAGACCTGTAATGTCATATATCTAACTATATATGCTGATTTGGCCTGTCAGTGTCCCTTTAAGCCCACCAGAGCCAGAAATGGTCAAAATCGGGGGCCAAAAGCCCACAGACCAGCCAGGAGGCAATCGCTCCCAAAGTCAAGCGGGGGAAATAGAAAGATTTATGAAAAAAGCTGCCGCTGCTACTGGGAGCCGAGAATCCAAGATGGCGCCCGGCACCCCACGCTCCGGTCATAAACATCTTGCCGCCTGCAGCAGTGAACAGGTAGGAGACGACCCCAGTGAAGCGGAATGCCTGCCAATCTCTAGAGCCTTTCTAAAAGAAGCTCTAGCAGAAGCCCTGGGCCCCATAAGTGTGGACATTTCTTCTATAAAAGAAGACGTCAGGCACATAGGTAGTAGAGGCCCTAGAGGAAACACAGGCCACAATCCTCCAACATCAAGAAGAAGTGTCATCTAGCATGTCGCTAGCACAGTGCCACTTAAATGCCTTATACACAGCCATGGAAGACCAGGAAAATAGAAGCAGGCGTAATAACCTGCGCTTCAGAGGGATACCTGAGACCATCATAGCAGTGGACATCCCGGAAACGGTAATCCAGATATGCCTCAAGATTCTGGGCCCTGACTCGGCACACGAGGTTCTGCTTGAACGGGCACACAGAGCCCTCAGACCCAAACCAAGGGAGAATGAGCCACCCAGAGATATAATATGTAGATTTCTACACTTCTCTGTGAAAGAAGCCATTCTGGCTGGCGCGAGGAACTCCAACTCAATAGAATGGGAGAACAACAGCATTACCATTTATCAAGACCTGTCGCAATCAACCCTCAAAAAGCGCAAAGCTTTAAAACCTCTCACGGATTGGCTAAGACAGAAAAGAATCATCTATAGATGGACATTCCCTTTCGGTTTATCTTTCCTTCATGATGGTCGTCGCATCCACGTCTCCTCGTTTGCAGACCTGGACAAGACCTATGATCTTCTTCAGTTATCTCCATTGCCTATTGCTAACTGGGACATGGTCCAGAATCTGAATTCTCTACCAGAATTACCCAAGACTGTCCCCTGGGAGCCCCAACGCACCCCAAGGGCACAAAGAAGCAGCAGAAGAAGAGATTCCTTTTCCACCCCAAAGCGCCTTTACATGGCGGACAACTAGTTAGCCCTATTTTCTCATTTTATGATTTGGGTGACCAAGAAAATCATCAGATGGGACTTAATACTGTTGAGCCATTATTTTATGTTTAAAGTATTGACTGCATGCTATGTGCTTGGTGTGGAGCTGGGCCCGCTTTATTTTCAGGCCTTGCTCTTCACCGAGTAATAGATGTAGAGACAGTAGGGATTTCTCCTTTGAGTTTTCCCATCTGTTTGAATGTCAGGCTAGTCATGCTATGATTAATTTACTTTGATTTTGCACTGATGATTTCCCATTTACCTATGACCTACTACATTGAGAAAGTCAAGTGAGTCACCCTACTTACATATTTTCTTTTTCTTTTCTTTCTTTTAAATACTCCAGGCTGTCTTCTCTGCTAGATGACTATAGATATAGCCTTCTTTCTTTAGCTACTCCCTGGTCTCCCCGAGAGAGACCAAATCTTAAAGTTATTGTAACTATCAAAATGATCCCCATCCTTCCCCCCTACTAATGCCACAAAAATTCATTATGTTTTGGTATTCTTGCTAACCTGGAGGGAAAGTGCTTCTGGGTATAATACCCTTTCCCCCCCTATTGGTGCTGTTATCTCTGACAGACAGAGTTTGTATACACCCTGCCTTGTCCGGATGATACCCATCCTCCCATTGTTTTTATTTAATTTTTTTGGTTCTTGTTCTATTTGTTCTTACCTTGACAGGTACTCAAGAAACACTCCTTCAACCTTTTCAATATGGGAGCAGAGACTCCCGTCGGGATGGAGTGCTTGTGGAGGGAAAAATCAGAGGAGATGGGTGCTTTGTGAGTCCTCTCGTGGCTGTACTCTCCGCCTCACGATGTATCTGGTTTGTCAACTACTTAAATGTACTGTCACCTATAGCTTATGGTCTTCCCATTCTACTAAAAAAATATGGCAGATTTTAAATTAGCCTCATATAATGTTAAGGGGCTGAGATCCCCTTCAAAAAGGTGCCAGATCCTATCTCTCCTACACAAGGAAAATTGCTCAGTGGTTTTTCTCCAAGAGACACACTTTAAACACAACAACTATCCTAATCTTTCTTTTTCCAGATTCCTTTGCTGGTATCATTGTGGGGCCGGGGGTGCAGCCTCGAGGGGAGTCAGCATAGGCTTCCGCAGAGGCCTTGTCACGGCCATGCCCATGACCGTGACTTCTTTACCGCATGCAGTTGCCTCACTTGTGGTTGCCGCGGGCAACTAGTGTTGCATTTAGCAGCAGAGCAGCCTGAGCGTCGCTAGGCAGCTTGCTGTCCTGGCATGCGGTCTCACCTGACTTTCTTTATGTTTGGTGTGTGTGTTGTGTGCACGGTGTATTATGTATTGTGTGCACTTCCCCTTTATGTGTCTTTCCCTTCTGTGGTACTGGAAGGGTTAACTTCCTTCCCAGTGTGTGTGTGATGTCACTGGGTGTGTCCAACCCTTGGGTGTGGCCACTTGGGCCTATATAGACCCTCTCTTTAGCAGAGCTCAGTAGGTTGTTTCAGTCTTGCTAGCTGAAGCAGCCTCCTGTCTTTTCTATCCGCCTGTGAGAGCCACCACTGTGGTCATAAGTTTAAGTTTAAGTTTAGCTAAGTCTGTGTGATGTTCGGTTTATGTTTTCCTGTATTATTCAGTGCTGCCATGTATCTGGGTTCCGGTGTGTGGATGAGTTTGTGCTGACTTCTGTTTGCTATTTGTGGACTTCAGCTTTCCTGCACACGGATCCAGTCAGCAGGGCTGTGGCAGGTGGCTGGAACTAGTGCAGCACCTGCCATATACATAGGCTTGCATTTGTTCCCCTTTTCCCAACAGCTTGGCCAGTGAGACTCCTGCTCCTCCGTGCCTAGGAGGAGTAGGTCGTCTTACCCTGACTCCTAGCGCAGGGACCGGACGGAGGGTGAGTTAGGGATCCGAGGTTCCTGCGCATGGGTCCTCCTACCTTTAAGGTCGGCCCATGCAGTTAGGAGTTAGGGTCAGGGTAGGGACGCTGTTAGGAGGTGACCTGCTCCCTATCCTGTTCTCCTGGCTGAGCAGCCATAACATCACCTGGCACGCACGGCTGAGGATTTCCCCCATCCTCAGCCGTGACAGGCCTTCCATTTCAATACAAGTCTCATATCCAGGACCCAGAGGGTCGATATTTAATCCTTAAAGGTCTGGTAGGACAATCTATGTTCACATTTGAAAAAATATTTACGCCCCAAATACTGACCAACTGAGCTGGCTCAATAACATTTTCTCTTTAATAGAGCAACATAGGGAGGGCTTCCTGCTTGTCGCAGGAGATTTTAATGTTGCTTTCAACCCATTAATCGACACATCATCTAAAAAATCCCCTATCTCCGCAAAAACTCTCAGACTGATACATACTAAACTACACAACCTGGGAATTATAGATGTATGGCGTTGTCACAACCCTGATTTAATTGATTATTCCTTTTATTCGTCTGCAAATAACTCCTATAGCAGAATTGATTACATCCTAGTCCCAAAGGAGAAACTACAATCCTGTTCTGTACCCAAAATAGGAGACATCACTCTATCAGACCACTCTCCAATTTTTTGTACTATATCCCCGGAAATAAAAAATGCTAGACAACCTAATTGGAGATTCAATGAGTCCCTATTGAGTAACACGAAACATACTGCCCAAATCTCCTCTTACTTAGAAGAATATTTCCTAACTAACAACACCCCTGAGGTAACCCCTCAAGTTATCTGGGACGCTCATAAAGCCTATATACGCGGAAGATTGATCAGCCTTTGCTCTTAATACCCTGCTTAATACCCTGCTTTTACAAATCCACCAGGTGGAAAAAGCTCATAAACAATCTTTGATGGCACAGAAACTTGCGGAACTTTCTTCCCTTAGAACTCAGCTGAAGAACCTTCTAAATGAGCGTTCAGCCAATTTTTTTCTGTCTGCTCAGCAGAAGATTTATGCTCATGGAAATAAAGCTTCCAAATATGTTATGAGCCGAATTAAACAGAGAAGAGACTCCCGCTACGTTCAGTCCATTAAATCCCCCCAAGGAGTTCAATTATTCAAAGCCGAAGAAATAGCTGAACAATTTAGACTATTTTACAAATCTCTATATAATCTCCCAGCCTCTAACCTCCCTAATCCCTCCCTAGACAGAGAGAGCAATATCAATTTGTTTCTGGAGACTCTTAACCTCCCAACATTAAACTTGGCACAACAAGAATCCCTGACCAAACCGTTCACTATCCCGGAACTAATCACTGCGATTAAATCTACCCCTAAAGGCAAATGCCCTGGCCCCGACTGTCTCCCCATAACTTATTACTCATCCTTTCGCAATATTCTACTACCCCACTTACTCCGTATCTGTAATCTCTCACTGTCTAAAAAATCACTCTCTTCTGATATGACCAAAGCAGTCATTACGATAATCCCCAAAGATGGTAAGGACCCCTCGATTTGCTCCAACTAACGCCCTATTTCCTTACTTAATGTGGATCTTAAACTCTTAGCAAAAATGCTGGCCACTAGACTCCAAAGTTTACTCCCTGAACTTATCCGCCCTGACCAGGTGGGTTTTGTAAAAGGCAGGGAAGGCAAAGATAACACCACGAAAATTCTGGATGCCCTGTTCTATGCCTCACATAAATCCTATCCTCTGGTCTTGTTTGGCACGGACGCCGAGAAAGCATTTGATAGAGTGGACTGGACTTATATCAGATTAGCCCTGGCTAAATTCCAAATTCCTGAGCAAGATATCAACTCTATATTCTCCATGTACACCTGTTCCTCGGCGTCCGTGTCGGTAAACGGTCTTCTTTCCTCCCTTTTCCCCATTAGAAATGGAACGAGGCAAGGATGCCCCCTCTCTCCACTCATCTTTGTCCTTGTAATGGAGTCCCTCCTTCAAGCCCTTAGACAGGACGATGAAATTAAGGGCCTTAGAGTGGAGAACCGAGAATTTAAATTGGCAGCTTTTGCTGATGATCTACTGATCATCACCACTAATCCACAGAGATCCATGCCCAGGATCCTCTAAACACTTAACCTCTTTGGCTCCCTTTCCAACTTTAAGGTCAACCCTTCCAAGTCCCAAGTTTTACATATAGGCCTTTCCTCCGCCAATCTCACCTCCCTCCAAATTAACTCCCCTTTCAATTGGCAAACCCAACAACTAACCTATCTAGGGATTAAACTGTCCTCTCATCTGCCTGATCTATTCCAATTAAACTATAAACCCCTCTTAGCTTCTATGGTAGCTCAAATGGACTCCCTGGACTCTCCCTATCTCTCATGGTTTGGAAGGAAGAACATCTTTATGTCACTGATCATGCCAAAACTTACATATATGATGCCGGTTCTCCCTATTGATATCCCTAATTCATATTTTGCTTCCCTAAACAAACATGTCCGTAAATTTATTTGGCAAGGCAAAAGCCCCCGTATCTCCTTTGATACCTTAACTAAACCTAGAACTAGAGGAGGTATTGGTCTCCCTGATCCTAAATCTTACATGCAAGCCATTCAGCTTTCTAGAGCTATTGATTGGATTAGGGAATCCATACATAAATCCTGGCTCACATTGGAGACTGCTCTCCTTCCTTCCTCTCCCCGGGCCCTTTTGCTGGCTGACAGACTACCCCCGACCCTATCCTCAATACCTAACCCTCTTGTACGTAGCACTCTAAGGGTCTGGGGGGGTTTCTCGTCCAACAATGGGGCTCCAATACCTCTCACCTCACTTATGCTCATAAAAGATATAATTAATCTGGCCCCCAAAGAGCTGAGAGAAAGCTGCCCGTTGCTCATTAGGTCCTCATTGATCTTCATAGCCCAATTCCTAGATACAGATGGGTGTATTATTCCTGACCCGGAAATATGCAAACTCCTGGGGACACAGATTCATAACCCCACCCTGTTACATTTTCTTAAGACTGAATTACTCAGTAGGGCTAAAAATCCCCATATATCAGAAGAAACAAGATGGTTGGTGGAAATGTTAAGCAATAAGAGATACCCTCCTAAAGCTATCTCCACAATTTATAAGCACCTGAAATCCCCTACCTCCATTATTAAACCGGCAATAGTGGGCAAGTGGGAAAAAGACTTACAAAGACCACTGACTCCTCAAGAAACTTCAATAATTTTAATCCTACCACACAAATTATCCAGATGCATACGCATCCAAGAAAACAGCTACAAGATTCTTATGCAATGGTATAGAACGCCAGATAAAACCTATAGATATAGTAAAACAGCCACTGATCTGTGTTGGAGATGCCATAAAACCAAAGGATCCTTCTTACATATTTGGTGGACTTGTGAAATGATTAACCCATGGTGGCACACAATCACCAAACTATGTAACCAGATATGTGAGTCATCCCTACCTTGCTCCCCTGAATTGACCTTGTTATCTCTGGGGATGGAGGGCCTGGGCCTACATAAAAAAATCCCTCTTTACCCTCCTATTGGCAGCGGCTAGATTATTCTTACCAACCCACTGGTTATCTTCAGAAATCCCCAGTATTGAACACTGGACAAATAAGGTGGACCAGATATATAGATTAGAGGAAATCTCACATTGGGAGTCACACTCTAGACCCTCTTTCCTAAAAACCTGGACACCCTGGAAACGCTACAGGAACTTCTCCTAGGTATAGAATCTTATAGCTATCTTTCATAGCCTTGTCTCGTACACCCCCCAGATAGCAAATCACTAACATACCTTACCACTCCCCCCTTCCTCCCCCTCCCCCCCATGTGCACGCCTATATCATAGATTTGTGAACTTTATTTTCACGCTTTTAAGCTTAATCTGACTTTGCTGTTAGGCTTATACTTCTTGCTGATACCTGTCACGTTGGGCTTTACCGCCCTTTGGTTATTTATTTTTATTTGTGACACCTTACATTAGGTGATTTTCGCTTATGTTTATGTCACTTGTAATGTTGTGCGCTTTACTTATTGGAAAATGTACAACGCTTTGAAAAATTGAAAACAATAAAAACTTTCAATAAAAAAAACATTACGGGCGAGGGCCTGCTGCTGATCTGAGCATCAAAAAAATTATGGGCGAGTGCCTGCTGATGAGCTAACCATTGAAAAAATTATGGGCGAGGGCCTGCTGGTGAGCTTACCCTGTAAAACATTATGGTTGAGGGCCTACTGGTGAGCTGACCCTCAAAAACATTATATGCGAGGGCCTGCTGGTGAGCTGACCCTCTAAAATTTGTAGGTGAGGGCCTGCTGGTGAGCTGACCCTGTAAAACATTATGGTTGAAGGCCTGCTGGTGAGATGACCCTCAAAAACATTATATGTGAGAACCTGCTGGTGAGCTGACCCTCTAAAGATTGTAGGTTAGGGCCTGGTGGTGAGCTGACCTTCTAAAACATATGCGAGGGCCTGTAGGTGAGCTAACCCTGTAAAACATTATGGTTGAGGGCATGCTGGTGAACTGATCCTGTAAAACATTATGGTTGAGGGCATGCTGGTGAACTGACCCTCAAAAACATTATATGCGAGGGCCTGCAGGCGAGCTGACCCTCTAAAAGATTGTAGGTGAGGGCCTGCTGGTGATTTTACCCTCTAAAACATTTTATATGAGGGACTGCAGGTGAGCTCAACCTCTAAAAGATTGTATGTGAGGGCCTGCTGATGAGCTGACACTCTAAAAGATTGTAAGTAGGGTTGAGCGAACCCGAACTGTAAAGTTCGGGTTCGTACCGAACTTTAGGTTTTTTGGACCTCGGACCCGAACATTTCCGTAAAAGTTCGGGTTCGGTGTTCGGCGTTTCTTGGCGCTTTTTAAAAGGCTGCACAGCAGCCAATCAACAAGCATCATACTACTTGCCCCAAGAGGCCATCACAGCCATGCCTACTAATGGCATGGTTGTGATTGGCCAGAGCAGCATGTGACCCAGGCCCTATATAAGCTTGAGTCACGTAGCGCTGCATGTCACTCTGCTGTTACAAGTGTAGGGAGAGGATGCTGCTGGACTTGTGATTTCAGGGAGAGAATAGGAGAGAATCTAACTCAGCGATCTACAGACAAATAGTTGTGTGGGTGCAGGGGACTATCGTTTTGCCCTGCCCTGAGGTCATTGACCAAAAATACTAACTTTTATAATTCTGTTAGTTAGGATGGTGGTGGCGGCGGCCATTTTATGCATGCTCAGTGCACCAGCACTGCATCTGGGTTTTTGGGACATTGCAAATCACCATTTTTTGGGGGCAATCTACAACATCTGTATTAGTCAGTGTGCAATTTAAGGTAGAAATACACCCATCATTTTCTGGGGTTTGAAAAACACACTATTTTGACAAAGAACACAATTTTCAGGCCTTGCAGCATCAGCACGTGTGAAATTATAGGCTTATATACTGCTGTCAAATTCAGTTTTTAAACAAACACTCATTTGGGCACAAAAAATTTAGTTGGCAGCCTTTGATGCAGATGTCATTGTGAGATACACCCTTAATAGATTTTGGTTACATTCAGAGATTTTAAATACCGCCATTTGGTGCACCAATATTGAATTCAGGCCTACACTGGTTCAGGTCCTGTGAGATACACCCTCTCCATACAGGGGTTTGAATTAGGCATTTGAAATACAGCCATTTGAAATACAGCCATTTTGTGCAAAGATATATTTACTTCAGGACTACACTGGTTCAGGGCGTGTGTGAACCCCCCTAAACATACAGGGGTTTGAATTAGGCATTTGAAATACAGCCATTTGAAATACAGCATTTTTGAGCAAAGAAAATGTCACAGATGTTGTAGGGGAGAACACCAAAGGACAACAAGAAGGAAGGGAAAAGACACTAGGCCTCACCTCTAGGGAAGGAAAAGGGTCACCACCTATAAAACCCTGCTCCTGACCCTAACTCCTATCCGTATGGGCACCTCTCGATGGTAAAGATGCCCATACACAGGAACCTAGAAAACCCTGGTGGCCCTCAGATGCCCTAATAGTAATAACCGGGCAGAGACAACCCGCTCCTTCCCTAGTGAAGTACCTAGTGTCTCGCTGAGGCCTAGTAAACACCAAAGGTGGAGGGGAGGAATACAAAACACAACAAGCGGAACACTTAACTTCAGAGGCTGATGGATGATGGATGATGGACGAAAAGGACTTCACCATGAACCACACTCCAGCTCTTCCAAAAACCAAATGAAGCTTTCCAGGCAAGGAGTGATGGGTAAAGACAGACTAAATAGGGGGAGGTGAAGGTCACATGATCCACACATGAACAGGGGGTGTGGACATACCAGCAACACACAGACAAAGTGAAACCAAAAGAGGCTGTCAGATAACTAATGTGCAGATATTCTTTCAGACCTTCTCAAACCTGTCACCGGCGTGACAGTACCCCCCCTTCTACGGGTGACCTCCGGGCACCCAGGACCGACCTTATCAGGATGAGCACTGTGGAATGCTCTCACCAGACGGCTAGCATTAACATCGGTCTCTGGAACCCACATCCTCTCCTCTGGTCCGTACCCTCTCCAATGAACGAGATACTGGAGGAATCTCTGGAGAACTCGGGAGTCCACAATCCTGCTTATCTTAAATTCTAAATTGCCGTCCACCATGACAGGAGTGGGAGGCAAGGAGGACGGTTCAACAGGTTCAACACATTTCTTTAACAACGATTTAGGAAATACATTATGGATTTTCAATGCCTGAGGAAGTTCAAGACGGAAGGCTACAGGGTTAACAATGGCAGTGATCTTATATGGACCAATAAATCTTGGTCCCAACTTCCAAGAAGGTACCTTAACTTTAATGTTTCTTGTAGACAGCCACACAGAATCACCCACTCTCAGGTCCGGACCACTCATACGTCTCCTGTCAGCCGCACGCTTATACCTGTTGCCCATCTTTTCTAGGTTATTTTGGATTTTCCGCCAAATAGAAGACAAAGAAGAGGAAAATCGTTCCTCCTCAGGTATGCCAGAATTATGAGCACCAGAAAATGTACCAAACTGTGGATGGAACCCATATGCCCCAAAAAACGGCGACTTATCAGTGGACTCTTGTCTACGGTTATTTATAGCAAACTCAGCTAACGACAAAAATGAAGACCACTGTTCCTGATTCTCTGAAACAAAACATCTCAAGTAAGTCTCCAGATTCTAATTAGTGCGCTCCGTCTGTCCATTTGAATAAGGATGAAAAGCCGAAGAGAAGGACAATTGTACACCCAGACGAGTACAGAACTCTCTCCAGAATCTGCAAACAAACTGAGTCCCTCTATCGGACACCACATAAGAGGGAATGCCATGTAGTTTCACAATGTTGTCGACAAACACCTGCGCAAGAGTTTTAGCATTGGGTAGACTAGGTAATGCAATAAAGTGTGCCATTTTACTAAAACGATCGACAACCACCAGAATCACAGTCTTTCCCGAAGAATCTGGTAAATCCGTGATAAAATCCATGGACAAATGGGTCCACGGACTGGACTGGAAGGGCAATGGAAGCAGAGATCCGGAAGGCCGAGTATGTGTCACCTTAGCACGTGCACAGGTACCACAGGCTAACACATAGTGCCCAATACACTTACGCAACCGCGGGCTTCAGAATCTGCAAGAGATGAGATCGACAGTCGATCTGCTCCCAGGGTGCCCAGTAAGCACCGTACAGTGGTGTTCCTCGAACACCCTGTGACGTAATTCGGAGGGAACAAACAATTTCCCCTGAGGACAAGAGTCCGGATAAATAGCGGATATAACCACCCCTTCAGATAAAATGGGACTAGGGTCATTAGACTCACCCCCCCCTTCCCAGGAAAGCTACGTGACAAAGCATCCGCCTTGACGTTCTTAACCCCAGGGCGATAAGTGACAATGAAGTTAAATCTGGTGAAAAACAATGACCATCTGGCCTGCCTTGGGTTCAGTCGCTTAGCCGATTCCAAGTAGGCCAGATTGTTGTGATCCGTAATTACCGTAATAGGATGAATTGCTCCTTCCAATCAATGCCGCCACTCCTCGAACGCCAACTTAATGGGCAGCAATTCCCTATTCCCCACATCATAATTCCTTTCAGCAGTCGAGAGTTTTTAGAGAAAAATGCACATGCGCGCAATTTACTGGGTGAAGGACCCTGCGACAATATTGCTCCTACCCTAACCTCTGACGCGTCAACCTCAACAATAAATGGCTGAGACACGTCCGGTTGCACCAGAATAGGGGCCGAAGCAAAACATTCTTTCACAGCAGAAAAGGCCTGTAATGCCGCATCAGACCAGGTAGAAATATCAGCACCCTTCCTAGTCATGTCTGTTAAAGGTTTAACCACCGATGAATAGTTCAAGATAAATTTACGGTAGTAGTTGGTAAACCCCAAAAACCGCATAAGCGCTTTCAGATTTTCGGGTCGATCCCAGTCCAACACGGCACGGACCTTCTCGGGATCCATACGAAAACCTGAGGATGAAAGCAGGTAACCCAGAAATTGCACTTCCTGTACAGCAAATACACACTTTTCCATCTTAGCATACAACTTATTCTCTCTTAGGATCTGTAACACCTGTCTCACATGATCCTGATGAGTCTCCATATTAGGTGAATAAATTAGTATGTCATCAAGGTATACAACGACAAACCTCCCCACCAGATGATGAAAGATGTCATTGACAAAGTGTTGAAAAACTGCAAGAGCATTGGTTAACCCAAAGGGCATGACCAGGTTTTCAAAATGACCCTCAGGGGTATTAAATGCGGTCTTCCACTCATCCCCCTCCTTGATCCTTACCAGATTATATGCCCCCCTCAGATCCAATTTAGAGAACACCTTGGCACCGACAATCTGACTAAACAAATCCGGAATCAAAGGAAGGGGGTAAGGATCACGGATGGTAATATGATTGAGCTCACGGAAGCCCAGACATGGTCCCAGGGTACCATCCTTTTTCTTTACAAAGAAAAATCCAGCAGCCACTGGGGACTTGGATGGTCTAATATGTCCCTTTGCCAAACTCTCTGTGATATATTCTCGCATAGCCTTTCTTTCGGGTTCCGAAAGATTATACAACCGAGATTTGGGCAATTTAGCTCCGGGAATAAGATTGACAGGACAGTCATACTCCCGGCGTGGAGGCAACTCCCGATTACCAATCTCAGAGAAAACATCTGAAAATTCTGAAATGAATGAGGGTACAGTTTTAGTGGTAACCATAGAGAACGATGCATTAAGACAGTTGTCCATGCAAAAAATCACTCCAATCGAGAATCTGTCTCGCTTGCCAATCGATGTTAGGGTTATGTTTGCTTAACCATGGTAAGCCCAACACCAACGGAGCAGGCAGACCCTCCAACACATAACAGGAGATAGATTCCTGATTCAAATCACCTACTCTTAACCACTTCCCGCCACGCTAACGTCGAAAGGCGTCATCGCTGCGGCGCTCCCAGGTCACACTAACGCCGATTGGCGTCATCTCGCGTGAGCTGAGATTTCCTGTGAACGCGCACACACAGGCGCGCGCGTTCACAGGATCGGAAGGTAAGCGAGTGGATCTCCAGTCTGCCAGCGGCGATCGTTCGCTGGCAGGCTGAGATGCGATTTTTTTAACCCCTAACAGGTATATTAGACGCTGTTTTAATAACAGCCTCTAATATACCTGCTACCTGGTCCTCTGGTGGTCCCTTTTGTTTGGATCGACCACCAGAGGACACAGGTAGCTCAGTAATATGTAGCACCAAACAACACTACACTACACCCCCCCCCGTCACTTATTAACCCCTTATTAACCCCTGATCACCCCATATAGACTCCCTGATCACCCCCCTGTCATTGATCACCCCCCTGTCATTGATCACCCCCTTGTAAGGCTCCATTCAGACGTCCGTATGATTTTTACGGATCCACTGATACATGGATCGGATCCGCAAAACACATACGGACGTCTGAATGGAGCCTTACAGGGGGGTGATCAATGACGGGGGTGATCACCCCATATAAACTCCCTGATCACCCCCCTGTCATTGATCACCCCCCTGTCATTAATCACTCCCCTGTAAGGCTGCATTCAGATGTCTGTATGTTTTTTACGGATCCACGGATACATGGATCGGATCCGCAAAACACATACAGACGTCTGAATGGAGCCTTACAGGGGGGTGATCACCCCATATAGACTCCCTGATCTCCCCCCTGTCATTGATCACCCCCCTTTCATTGATCACCCCCCTGTAAGGCTGCATTCAGATGTCCGTATGTTTTTTACGGATCCACGGATACATGGATCGGATCCGCAAAACACATACGGACATCTGAATGGAGCCTTATAGGGGGGTGATCAATGACAGAAACATAGAAACATAGAAACATAGAATGTGTCGGCAGATAAGAACCATTTGGCCCATCTAGTCTGCCCAATATACTGAATACTATGGATAGCCCCCGGCCCTATCTTATATGAAGGATGGCCTTATGCCTATCCCATGCATGCTTAAACCCCCTCACTGTATTTGCAGCTACGACTTCTGCAGGAAGGCTATTCCATGCATCCACTACTCTCTCAGTAAAGTAATACTTCCTTATATTACTTTTAAACCTTTGCCCCTCTAATTTAAAACTGTGTCCTCTTGTGGTAGTTTTTCTTCTTTTAAATATGCTCTCTTCCTTTACCGAGTTGATTCCCTTTATGTATTTAAAAGTTTCTATCATATCCCCTCTGTCTCTTCTTTCTTCCAAGCTATACATATTAAGGTCCTTTAACCTTTCCTGGTAAGTTTTATCCTGCAATCCATGTACTAGTTTAGTAGCTCTTCTCTGAACTCTCTCTAGAGTATCTTTCTGGAGATATGGCCTCCAGTACTGCGCACAATACTCCAAGTGAGGTCTCACCAGTGTTCTGTACAGCGGCATAAGCACTTCACTCTTTCTACTGCTTATACCTCTCCCTATACATCCAAGCATTCTGCTGGCATTTCGTGCTGCTCTATTACATTGTCTTCCCACCTTTAAGTCTTCTGAAATAATTACTCCTAAATCCCTTTCCTCAGATACTGAGGTCAGGACTGTGTCAAATATTCTATATTCTGCCCTTGGGTTTTTACGCCCCAGGTGCATTATCTTGCACTTATCCACATTAAATTTCAGTTTCCAGAGTTCTGACCATTCTTCTAGTTTTCCTAAATCCTTTTCCATTTGGCGTTTCCCTCCAGGAACATCAACCCTGTTACATATCTTTGTGTCATCAGCAAAAAGACAAACCTTACCAGCGAGGCCTTTTGCAATATCACTTATGAAGATATTAAACAAAATTGGTCCCAGTACAGATCCCTGTGGAACCCCACTGGTAACATGACCTTGTTTTGAATGTTCTCCATTGACTACAACCCTCTGTTGTCTGTCACTCAGCCACTGCCTAATCCACTCAACAATATGGGAGTCCATGCTCAATGACTGCAGTTTATTGATAAGTCTTCTATGTGGGACAGTGTCAAAAGCCTTACTAAAATCTAGATATGCGATGTCTACTGCACCTCCACCGTCTATTATTTTATTCACCCAGTCAAAAAAATCTATAAGATTTGTTTGACATGATCTCCCTGAAGTAAACCCATGTTGTTTTTCATCTTGCAATCCATGGGATTTTAGATGTTCCACAATCCTATCCTTTAATAGGGTTTCCATTAATTTGCCTACTATTGATGTCAGACTCACTGGTCTATAGTTGCTCGATTCCTCCCTACTACCTTTCTTGTGAATGGGCACGACATTTGCCAGTTTCCAATCTTCCGGGACGACTCCTGTTACTAATGATTGGTTAAATAAATCTGTTAACGGTTTTGCCAGCTCACCACTAAGCTCTTTTAATAATTTTGGGTGTATCTCATCAGGCCCCTGTGACTTATTTGTCTTCACCCTAGACAGCAAACTTAGAACATCTTCCTCTGTAAAGATACATGCATCAAACGATTTATTAGTCATTCTTTCTAGTGGAGGTCCTTCTCCTTTTTCTTTTGTAAAAACTGAACAGAAGTATTCATTAAGGCAGTCGGCTAGCCCTTTATTCTCTTCTACATACCTTCCGTCCTTTGTTTTTAATTTAGTTATTCCTTGGGGTGATCACCCCATATAGACTCCCTGATCACCCCCCTGTCATTGATCACGCCCCTATCATTGATCACTCCCCTGTAAGGCTGCATTCAGATGTCCGTATGTTTTTTACGGATCCACGGATACATGGATCGTATCCGCAAAACACATACAGACGTCTGAATGGAGCCTTACAGGGGGGTGATCACCCCATATAGACTCCCTGATCACCCCTCTGTCATCATTACCCCCCTGTCATTGATCACCCCCCTGTAAGGCTGCATTCAGATGTCCGTATGTTTTTTACGGATCCATGGATCGGATCCGCAAAACACATACAGACATCTGAATGGAGCCTTATAGGGGGGTGATCAATGACAGGGGGGTTATCACCCCATATAGACTCCCTGATCACCCCCCTGTCATTGATCACCCCCCTGTCATTGATCACCCTCCTGTAAGGCTGCATTCAGATGTCCGTATGTTTTTTACGGATCCACGGATACATGGATCGGATCCGCAAAACACATACGGACATCTGAATGGAGCCTTATAGGGGGGTGATCAATGACAGGGGGGTGATCACCCCATATAGACTCCCTGATCACCCCCCTGTCATTGATCACCCCCCTGTCATTGATCACCCCCCTGTAAGGCTGCATTCAGATGTCCGTATGTTTTTTACGGATCCACGGATACATGGATCGGATCCGCAAAACACATACGGACATCTGAATGGAGCCTTATAGGGGGGTGATCAATGACAGGGGGGTGATCACCCCATATAGACTCTCTGATCACCCCCTTGTCATTGATCACCCCCCTGTAAGGCTCCATTCACACATTTTTTTGGCCCAAGTTAGCGGAAATTATATATTTCTTTCTTACAAAGTCTCATATTCCACTAACTTGTGTCAAAAAATAAAATCTCACATGAACTCACCATACCCCTCAAGGAATCCAAATGCGTAAAAATTTTTAGTCCTTTATATTCCAGACTTCTTCTCACGCTTTAGGGCTTCTAAAATGCCAGGGCAGTATAAATACCCCACATGTGACCCCATTTCGGAAAGAAGACACCCTAAGGTATTCCGTGAGGGGCATATTGAGTCCAAGAAAGATTGAAATTTTTGTCACAAGTTAGCGGAAAGGGAGACTTTGTGAGAAAAAAAATATATATATCAATTTCCGCTAACTTGTGCCCAAAAAAATAAATTTCTATGAACTCGCCATGCCCCTCATTGAATACCTTGGGGTGTCTTCTTTCCAAAATGGGGTCACATGTGGGGTATTTATACTGCCCTGGCATTTTAGGGGCCCTAAAGCGTGAGAAGAATTCTGGGATCCAAATGTCTAAAAATGCCCTCATAAAAGGAATGTGGGCCCCTTTGCGCATCTAGGCTGCAAAAAAGTGTCACACATCTGGTATCGCCGTACTCAGGAGAAGTTGGGCAATGTGTTTTGGGGTGTCATTTTACATATACCCTTGCTGGGTGAGATAAATATCTTGGTCAAATGCCAACTTTGTATAAAAAAAGGGAAAAGTTGTCTTTTGCCGAGATATTTCTCTCACCCAGCATGAGTATATGTTAAAAGACACACCAAAACACATTGCCCAACTTCTCCTGAATACGGCGATACCACATGTGTGACACTTTTTTGCAGCTTAGGTGGGCAAAGGGGCCCACATACCAAAGAGCACCTTTAGGATTTCACAGGTCATTTAGCTACTTACCACACATTAGGGCCCCTAGAATGCCAGGGCAGTATAACTACCCCACAAGTGACCCCATTTTGGAAAGAAGACACCCCAAGGTATTCCGTGAGGGGCATGGCGAGTTCCTAGAATTTTTTATTTTTTGTCACAAGTTAGCGGAATATGTTTTTTTTTTGTTTTTTCTTACAAAGTCTCATATTCCACTAACTTGTGACAAAAAATAAAAACTTCCATGAACTCACTATGCCCATCACGAAATACCTTGGGGTGTCTTCTTTCCAAAATGGGGTCACTTGTGGGGTAGTTATACTGCCCTGGCATTTTAGGGGCCCGAATGCGTGAGAAGTGGTTTGAAATCAAAATCTGTAAAAAATGGCCGGTGAAATCCTAAAGGTGCTCTTTGGAATGTGGGCCCCTTTGCCCACCTAGGCTGCAAAAAAGTGTCACACATCTGGTATCACCGTACTCATGAGAAGTTGGGCAATGTGTTTTGGGGTGTCTTTTTACATATACCCATGCTGGGTGAGAGAAATATCTTGGCAAAAGACAACTTTTCCAATTTTTTTTATTCAAAGTTGGCATTTGACCAAGATATTTATCTCACCCAGCATGGGTATATGTAAAATGACACCCCAAAACACATTGCCCAACTTCTCCTGAGTACGGCATTACCAGATGTGTGACACTTTTTTGCAGCCTAGGTGGGCAAAGCGGCCCACATTCCAAAGAGCACCTTTCAGATTTCACCGGCCATTTTTTACAGATTTTGATTTCAAACTACTTCTCACGCATTCGGGCCCCTAAAATGCCAGGGCAGTATAACTACCCCACAAGTGACCCCATTTTGGAAAGAAGACACCCCCAGGTATTTCGTGATGGGCATAGTGAGTTCATGGAAGTTTTTATTTTTTATCACAAGTTAGTGGAATATGAGACTTTGTAAGAAAAAAAAAAATGCCAACTTTGTATAAAAAAATTGGAAAAGTTGTATTTTGCCAAGATATTTCTCTCACCCAGCATGGGTATATGTAAAAAGACACCCCAAAACACATTGCCCAACTTCTGCTGAGTACGGAGATACCACATGTGTGACACTTTTTTGCAGCCTAGGTGGGCAAAGGGGCCCACATTCCAAAGAGCACCTTTCGGATTTCACCGGCCATTTTTTACAGATTTTGATTTCAAACTACTTCGCACGCATTTGGGCCCCTAAAATACCAGGGCAGTATAACTACCCCACAAGTGACCCCATTTTGGAAAGAAGACACCCCAAGGTATTTTGTGATAGGCATAGTGAGTTCATGGAAGTTTTTATTTTTTGTCACAAGTTAGTGGAATATGAGACTTTGTAAGAAAAAAATAAATAAAAAATCATAATTTTCCGCTAACTTGTGACAAAAAATAAAAAGTTCTATGAACTCACTATGCCCATCAGCGAATACCTTAGGGTGTCTACTTTCCGAAATGGGGTCATTTGTGGGGTGTTTGTACTGTCTGGCCATTCTAGAACCTCAGGAAACATGACAGGTGCTCAGAAAGTCAGAGCTGCTTCAAAAAGCGGAAATTCACATTTTTGTACCATAGTTTGTAAATGCTATAACTTTTACCCAAACCATTTTTTTTTTACCCAAACATTTTTTTTTTATCAAAGACATGTAGAACAATAAATTTAGAGAAAAATTTATATATGGATGTCGTTTTTTTTTTGCAAAATTTTACAACTGAAAGTGAAAAATGTCATTTTTTTGCAAAAAAATCGTTAAATTTCGATTAATAACAAAAAAAGTAAAAATTTCAGCAGCAATGAAATACCACCAAATGAAAGCTCTATTAGTGAGAAGAAAAGGAGGTAAAATTCAATTGGGTGGTAAGTTGCATGACCGAGCAATAAACCGCTAAAGTTGTGGAGTGCCGATTTGGAAAAAAGGGCCTGGTCACTAGGGGGGTATAAACCTGTGGTCCTTAAGTGGTTAAATGAATGTCATTCACTACCTGCGACAGGCATTTGTGGGTGAGAGGTGCTGAGTCAATTGCAAAGACAGAAATACTATTCTCTAATGCATTTGTAGTCAACCCGTGAATGCGTACAAACTGTCCATAAAACAAGTTAACTCCTGCTCCACTTTCGATAAATGCTTTGATTTTCACAGTTTTGGACTCTAGCGCCACCTCGGAAGACAGAAGAAAACGGGTACTACCAGTAAAAGACAAAAGTAGGTTTTCTTGCTCCCCACCCATACTACCAATAGTAATTTGGGGATTAAACGTTTTTTTCTTTTTGTTTACACCTTGATGCTGCAAGTACGGACAAATATTCACCAAATGTCCCTTCTTGCCACAAAAAAAACAGACTCCTCTCACATGACCCAAGCTTTTGCCAATAGTTCCAGGAGTAGCTCCTCCTAACTGCATAGGCTCATCACAAGGCACAACCACCCGTGTCTCTCCACCATAAGTGTCAAAGGAAGCCGTACCCTTATTGGACAGTACGTCCTGAAGTTGAGGACCCCTAGATCTCTCCCTCAGGCGTCTATCAAGACGTACAGCAAGAGACATAGCTGCTTCCAATGACTCAGGATTTTCATGAAAAGCCAATGCGTTCTGCAGTCTCTCAGAGAGACCCTGGCAGAATTGGCTACGGAGAGCAGAATCGTTCCACTCTGTATCTGTAGCCCATCTCCTAAATTCTGAGCAATAGGTCTCCGCAGAACGTTCTCCCTGCCGCAAACCCCGTAACTTGGTCTCGGCCTGAGAGATCCGATCCGGGTCATCATAGATAAGATACAAGGCTCTAAACAATTCATCTACTGACCGGAGGGATGGTGATCCTGTCGGCAGAGAAAAAGCCCAAGACTGGGTATCCTCTTTTAGCAATGAAATAATCATACCCACCCGTTGACACTCATACCCAGAAGAGTATAGACGCAGCCTAAAGTATAATTTACATAACTCCCTGAACTGAATGAAATTGCCACTACCCCCAGAAAACCTGTCCGGGAGAGCTACCTTCGGTTCAGGGCAGGCCTGGAACCCACCACCGGAACCAGCAGCCTGTGGACTCTGAATCTGCAAAACCATCGCACGGAGGTCTGCTACCTCCAAAGTCAAATTTTGCAGCTGTTTGACCAGTGCAGTCATAGCATCCATAGCTGCACAGATCAGAAAAAAAATGGCGGTATTGGCTCTGGATAATGTCACGTATGTTGTAGGGGAGAACACCAAAGGACAACAAGAAGGAAGGTAAAAGACACTAGGCCTTACCGCTAGGGAAGGAACAGGGTCACCACCTATAAAACCCTGCTCCTGACCTTAACTCCTATCCGTATGGGCACCTCTCGATGGTAAATATGCCCATACACAGGAACCTAGAAAACCCTGGTGGCCCTCAGATGCCCTAATAGTAATGACCGGGCAGAGACAACACGCTCCTTCCCTGGTGAAGGACCCAGCCTCTCGCTGAGGCCTAGTAAACAACAATGGTGGGGGGGAATACAAAAAACAACAAGCGGAACACTTAACTTCTGAGGCTGATGGATGATTGACGAACAGGACTTCACAATGAACCACACTCCAGCTTTTCCAAAAACCAAATGAAGCTTTCTAGAGCAAGGAGTGATGGGTAAAGTCAGACTAAATAGGGGGAGGTGAAGGTCACATGATCCACACCTGAACAGGGGGTGTGGACATACCAGCAACACACAGACAAAGTGAAACCAAAAGAGGCTGTCAGATAACTAATGTGCAGATATTCTTTCAGACCTTCTCAAACCTGTCACCGGCGTGACAGAAATCTTTAATTGAGGCCTAGTCTGGTTCAGGCCATGTGACATACACCCTTTACATACTGTCATTCTTTTATACTAATTAAACACCCATTTAGGGCAAGATCCTAAATTCGAAAAATATGAGGAGAGTGTCAAATAAGGGACGTGGCCCAGGTCGTGGTGCTGCTGGTGGAGCTCCTGTTGCATGGAGAGGACGTGGTCGATCTGTGCCAGCTACACGCACAAGTGAAACCCGTTCCTCAGGTGCGAATAGGCGACAAAACCTGCAGCGGCATTTGGTCGGGCCTAATTCTGCTCTACGAATGGTGAGGCCTGAACAAGTACAAGCGATAGTACATTGGGTTGCTGACAGTGGATCCAGTTCCTTCACATTGTCTCAAACCCTGTCTCCTGCTGAAAGACCACAGTTGGCACCTGCAGCCGATGTCCATCAGTGTTTCACCTCAACCCCTTGCAAATCAGCCAAGCAGTCTGAGCCCCAAGTCATGCAGCAGTCTCTTCTGCTTTTTGATGACTCTGTTAGCAGGGTTTCCCAGGGCCATCCACCTAGTCCTGCCCCAGAAGTGGAAGAGATTGAGTGCACCGATGCCCAACCACTTATTTTTCAAGATGAGTACATGGGAGGACCATCGCAGCACGTTTCGGATGATGACGAAACACAGGTGCCAACTGCTAGGGCTTTCGAAAGTGTGCAGACCGACAAGGAAGTCAGGGGTGAAGACTGGGTGGAAGATGATGTGGAGGACGATAAGGATGCGAGTGACCGATGTAGTTCGGAGGAAGAGGCGGTGGTCGCACAGAGCCACCAGCACAGCAGAAGAGGGAGCAGGGTGCAAAAGCAGAGCGGCCGTCCTCTAGACAGTACGCCTGCTACTGCCCACTGCAGCAAGGGACCGAGCACTTCAAAGCCAGCTCCAAGGAGTTCCCTGGCGTGGCAGTTCTTCAGACAATGTGCTGACGACAAGACACGAGTGGTTTGCACGCTGTGCAATCAGAGCCTGAAGCGAGGCATAAACGTTCTCAACCTGAGCACAACCTGCATGACCAGGCATTTAAGTGCAAAGCACGAGCTGCAGTGGAGTAGACACCTCAAAAACCAAGAAAGGTCTCTGGCTCCTCCTGCTTCCTCTTTTGCTGCAGTTGCGGCCTCTTCATCTACCTCTGGAGTGACAGTGCCACCTGGCACCCCGCAAACAGAGGATCTGCCAGCAACACCAACACCTGGGTTGCCAAGCATCTCCACAATGTCCCACGAAAGCTTTCAGCTCTCCATATCCCAAACACTGGAGAGGAAGAGGAAGTACCCCCCTACTTACCTGCAATCCGCAGCCCTGAATGCCAGCATTTCTAAATTACTTGCCTTTGAAATGCTGTCATTCCGTCTGGTAGAGACCGATAGTTTTAAAGGCCTTATGGCGGTTGCTGTCCCACAGTACGTCGTGCCCAGCCGCCACTACTTTTCAAGGTGAGCCATCCCTTCCCAACCAAGTAGGGGACAAAATCAGGTGTGCACTGCGCAACGCCATCTGTGGCAAGGTGCACCTGACTATGGATACGTGGACCAGTAAGCACGGTTAGGGCCGTTATATCTCCATACCAGCACACTGGGTAAATGCAGTGGCGGCTGGGCCTGAGGCGGATAGCAGTTTGGCGCATGTCCTTCCACTACGGAGGATTGCAGGGTGCTTCAGTTTGCCTCCTGTTGCTTCCTCCTCCTCCTACTCTGCTTCCTCATCCTCTACCAGCTCCTCATCCGGTCAGCGTAATACCTTCACCACCAACTTCAGCACAGCCAGGGGTAAACGACAGCAGGCAGTTTTAAAACTTATCTGTTTGGGGGACAAACCCCACACCGCGCAGGAGCTGTGGACGGGCCTTGAACAACAGACAGATGAGTGGTTTTTGCCAGTCAGCCCCAAGCCCGGCCTGGCGGTGTGCGATAATGGGCGAAATCTCGTAGCAGCCCTGGGACTAGCCGGTTTGACGCACATCCCTTGCCTGGCGCATGTGCTGAATTTGGTGGTGCAGAGATCCCTTAAAAATTACCCCGACATGTCAGAGCTGCTGCATAAAGTGCGGGCCGTCTGTGCGTGCTTTCGGCGTTCTCACCCTGCTGCTGCTCGCCTGTCAGCGCTGCAGCGTAACTTCGGCCTTCCCGCTCACCGCCTCATATGCGTTGTGCCTACAAGGTGGAACTGCACCTTGCACATGCTGGCCAGACTGTGCGAGCAGCAGCAGGCGATAGTGGAGTTTCAGCTGCAGCACGCACGGGCGAGTCGCTCTGCGGAACAGCACCGCTTCACCACCAATGCTCCATCAAAATGGCCAGTGCCGAAAACGCCGTTCTCAGCGTTACTATCCCACTTCTATGCCTCCTTGAAAAATGCTGCTGGTGATGATGGAAGAGGATGTGGCACAGGAGGAGGAGGATGAAGAGGGATCATTTCATAGGGTTTCCGGACAGTCATTCACAAGTGGCTCCGAGGGTGGGTTCCTGCACCCATAAACACCAAGTACACAATTGTCCAGCCAGGGCACAGTTCTGGAGGATGACGAGGTGGAGGATGAGGAGGAGGAGATGGAGGATTATTTTCGGGTGAATGTCACGGGTAAGGAAGGTAGAGAGGAAGTGCACCCCCTAAACTGCCACCCTCAACCCTGTCCCTCCCTACTTGCACCACCCGCCCTAGGTGACGGGGTGCAACTGGGGGACGGTCCCTGACCTACGTAAGTGTAGAGCAGAGCTAACAGAGAAAGAGAGAAACAGACAGCCAAGGCAGAAGGCGGTACACAAGACTAAGGAAAACGGATAGACAGGGAGGTAGATAAGATAACAGTACTCAGTGATGGGAAAGACAATGGCGGGTCAACTAGCCGAGGTCGGTCCGGGAGGTCACGTCAATACAAGGGATGAAGCAGGAGATGAAATCCGAGAACGAGCAGAGATCAAATCCGAGAGATAGCGTAGGTACCAAAGGAGCGGGCAAAGCGAGGTCAGGAAACAAACAAGGTCAATACCAGAAGTCAAGTAGGAAGCAATAATAATAGTACACACAGCCCTAGAGACGAAAATCACAGGCAACCTGTAGCCAGCAGGCCGCCGGTATTTATAGTGGGGAGTGAGGGTCATGTGACGTGGCCAGTGTCACATGACCGACAGACAGACAAATCGAGCACCGAGTGATCAGCTCGGCACTCAAGGCAGACCTAGGAGCAGGGAGCCTCCCAGCTAGCAAAGCCGCCCTGGGAACGAGGCCAAACACAGATCCTCATTCCTGAAGCTAAGCAGCAGGTCTGCGGCTGATGAGAGACCGAGTGCGCCTTCGGCGCCCCGTTACAGTACCCCCCCTTTTACGAGGGGCAACCGGACCCAAGCATTGTGGACCAGGTTTCTCAGGGTGTTCCCGGTGAAACTTAGCAATTAACCTGGAATCATGCATCCTGGACACAGGTACCCAGGACCTCTCCTCGGGTAAAAAACCTTTCCAGTGGACCAGGTATTAAAAGGAGTTACTAACCTTTCTAACATCCATGATTCTAGAGATGACAAATTCTTCCTGACCTTCAACCTCCACAGGTGGGGGAGGTTTTTTAGAAGGAACCACTGGTAACACATATTTCTTGAGTAAAGACTTATGAAACACATCATGTATACGAAGGGAGTCGGGTAGTTTTACTCTAAAAGACACTGGGTTAATCACCTCAACAATATTATATGGTCCTATGAAACGCGGAGAGAATTTTCGAGAACAATGTTTCAAAGAAAGATTCTTAGTCGACAACCATACTTTATCGCCGAGTACGAAATTTACTCCCTTGGAACGTTTCTTATTGGCATGTCTACGTTGAAACTCCTTGGCCCTTTTCAGTTTCGCTTGAACCTGCGCCCAGACTGTGCACAGTCTAGAGGTGAAAGCATCTCCCTGTGGGTTGAGTGAGAACGCGGAGGAATTAGAGCTAAAACGAGGATGAAAAACACTATTACAAAAAAAAGGAGATACTCCCGTGGACGAATTAACCCGATTGTTGATGGCAAACTCTGCCAACGGGAGATATCTCACCCATAAAAACTGATTGTGCGATACATAACACCTCAGGAAAAGTTCCACTGCCTGATTCAATCGTTCCGTCTGCCCATTAGTCTCTGGATGGAAAGCAGACGAGAAGGATAAAGTGATGTCTCATCTTTGACAAAAAGCTCTCCAGAATCCGGAAACAAACTGAACGCCCCTATCAGAGACTATATTTTCAGGGACACCTGAAAACTAAGGTTTTCGCATCAGGGAGCTTACTTAAAGGAACAAAATGCACCATCTTACTAAAACGGTCAACCACTACCCAAACCACTGACTTCCCCTCGGAGGGGGGCAGGTCAGAAATAAAATCCATGGAAATGTGTGACCATGGTTTGCAGGGAATGGGTAGTGGTTGTAGTTCACCAGCGGGATGTGTTCTCGGGGTCTTAGATCTGGCACATACCTCACAAGCCAAAACATAAGATCGTAGATCCTTAGACAAAGTAGGCCACCAGAAGGACCTCAGCAGCAATTCCTTAGTGGCAGCGATGCCTGGATGACCACACAGAACAGATTCATGACACTCACCCATAAGACAAAAACGAAAATGCTCGGGAACGAACAACTTATCTGAAGGAGTTTGTGGAGGAGCAAGTTGCTGAGCTCGTTAAATTTCAGAGGAAAGATCCGAGGATATTGCTGCCACAAAGATGCTTGCCGGTAAGATGGGTTCAGGAGGAGCGTCAGGAGGTTGGATGGCATTAAAACTCCAGGACAAGGCATCTGCTTTAATATTTTTACTTCCTGGCCTGAAAGTACCAGAGAAGTTAAAACGAGTAAAAAATAGAGCACACCTAGCCTGCCTAGGAATAAGGCGTTTAGCCGCCTCAAGAAACACTAAATTCTTATGATCAGTGAGGACCGTATATAGTGTTTAGCCCCTTCTAAAAAATGCCTTTCCAATGTCATAATCTCTCTCCGAAGGAGAAAACTTGCGAGAGAAGAAGGTACACGGTCTTAAATTTGTGAAGTTGGAAGACCCCTGGGAAATAATGGCCCCCACACCATCCTCCGAGGAATCCACCTCCACCACAAAAGGTTCCTCAGGATTAGGCTGAACCAAGACTGGGGCCAATTGAAAACAATGTTTTAAAGTCTCAAAGGCCTGACAGGCCTTCAATCACCATTTGACAAGATCAGACCCTTTCTTAGTTAAATCAGTAAGGGGCTTAGCGATAACAGAAAAATTCTTTATGAATTTACAATAAAAGTTGGCGAATCCTAAAAAGCGTAGAAGTGCCTTTAAGGAGGATGGTCTTACCCAGTCTTGGATAGCCTGAACCTTACTGGGATCCATTTTAAATGAATGTGGAGTAAGAATGTACCCAAGATAGGGAATCTCTTGAACTCCAAACACACATTTCTCCAATTTAACGGACAGATGATTCTCCCTGAGGATTCTAAGAACAGATCTGATGTGAGATACATGGGTATTCCAATCAGGTGAAAAGACAAGAATATCATCAAGATAAAAAAATCATAACTTTGCCGATAAGTTCTCTAAAAATGTCGTTCATAAAGTTCTGAAACACAGCTGGGGCATTACATAGACCGAATGGCATAACAAGATACTCAAAGTGTCCCTCTGGGGTATTAAAGGCCGTTTTCCATTCATCACCTTCCTTAATACGAATCAAGATATAAGCCCCCCTCAAATCTAGTTTAGAAAACCAAGAAGCACCCAAGATCTGGTTAAATAAATCCGGAATCAACGGGATGGATATTGATTCCTAATATTAATTTTATTCAAGTTTCTATAATCAATGCAGGGTCTGAGACCACCGTCCTTCTTCTTAACAAAAAAGAACCCAGCTCCCAAGGGCGAGGTGGAGGGCCTAATATGTCACTTCTTAAGACTCTCCTGGATGTAGTCTCTCATGGCAGTGCGTTCAGGACCAGAGAGATTGTAAATGCGTCCCTTAGGAAACTTGGACTCGAGAACTAACTCAATAACACAGTCATAAGGCCTATGGGGAGGGAGAGTGTCGGTCTCAGCAGTGGAGAAAACATCATGAAAATCAGCAATAAAGTGAGGAATGGCATCAACAGAAACTCCAGCTTGAACTACAGTTAAGCAAGAACTACAGTTGGAACCCCATCTCTCTAACTCGCCCGAACTCCAGTTTATGACTGGATTATGTTGCTGAAGCCAGGGCATGCCAAGAACTACTTGTACCGGAAGATTCTCTAAAATGAAAAAAGAACATTTCTCAGAGTGGCAGACCCCTACAGACAGGGTAATCTCGGGAGTACGGAGTCTTATCGTGCCCCCCAGGAGGGGAGTAGAGTCGATAGCAACCCCCTGGAACGGGGTGGACAATTTTACTATTGGGATCCCTACCCGTTCAACAAATTTGAGATCAACAAAACTAAATGCTGACCCAGAATCCACAAAAGCACTTCCTGACCCCTTTAAGACCCCAAAGGAAATTGAGACAGGCAGCAATAAATTGCTTCTTACCACCTCTGGGAATACCTTGTCCTTGGATCCTTCTGACTTGGACGATCTTCCGGAAGGAGGAGCTTTGGGACACTGACGAACCCAGTGGTCGGAATTGCCACAATAAAAACAAGAGCCACGGCGTAGTTCTCTTCGTGTCATCCCGAACTGCATGGGCTCGTCCAACTGAGCCTCCATCTTGGGTTCGGTAGGAGAAGTCTCAGGTTTGAGAAGGTCATGAGGAGAAAACAAATGCTCCCGCTCTCTCTCTCTAATCCGTCTGTCTAATCTGATGGCTAAGGTCATGGTCTCCTCTAAAGAGTCAGGACTGGGGTAGCAGACCAGCATATCCTTCAACTTCTCTGTCAACCCTGCTCTAAATTGGCATTTGAGAGCAGGTTCGTTCCAGCCCGAGGGAATGCACCACTTGCGGAACTGGGTGCAATAATCTTCCACGGGACGCTCTCCCTGGGTAAGGGCCTTTAGATTAGATTCAGCCACAGATGCCCGGTCAGGCTCATCGTAAAGGACCCCTAGTGCCTGGAAAAAGAGGTTGACAGAATTGAGACAAGGGGAGTCAGATGGCAAATAAAAGGCCCACTCCTTGGGGTCTCCTTGAAGCAAAGAGATGATTATCCCAACCCTTTGTGGGTCAGGGCCCGAGGAGTGAGGTCGTAGTCGGAAATAAAGTCTGCAGCTCTCCCTTAAAGCTAAAAGATTCCGGGGGTCACCCGAGAACCGGTCAAGTAATTTAATATGCGTTTCTACCTGAATGGCGGCGGGAGCGAGAATGGGGGGTGTCTGGGTGGTCTCCTGTACCTGTACCCTCTACCCTAATTCTTGCACAATTTGGGCAAGACCCTGCACATGCTCGGTGAGACTCTATAGAGGGTCCATGTTAATTTGAGGCCTGTGATTCTGTCACGGGTAAGGAAGGTAGAGAGGAAGTGCACCCCCTAAACTGCCACCCTCAACCCTGTCCCTGCCGACTTGCACCACCCGCCCTAGGTGACGGGGTGCAACTGGGCGACGGTCCCTGACCTACGTAAGTGTAGAGCAGAGCGAACAGAGAAAGAGAGAAACAGACAGCCAAAGAGAAGGCTTTACACAAGACTAAGGCAAACGGATAGACAGGAAGGTAGATGAGACAACAGTACCCAGTGATGGGAAAGGCAATGGCGGGTCAACTAGCCGAGGTCGGTCCGGGAGGTCACGTCAATACAAGGGATGAGGCAGGAGGCGAAATCCGAGAACGAGCCGAGGTAAAATCCGAGAGATAGCGTAGGTACCAAGGGAGCGGGCAAAGAGAGGTCAGGAAACAAACAAGGTCAATACCAGAAGTCAAGTAGGAAGCAATAATAATAGTACACGCAGCCCTAGAGACGAAAATCACAGGCAACCTGTAGCCAGCAGGCCGCCTGTATTTATAGTGGGGAGTGAGGGTCATGTGACGTGGCCAGCGTCACATGACCGACAGACAAACAAATCGAGCACCGAGTGATCAGCTCAGCACTCAAGGCAGTCCAAGGAGCAGGGAGCCTCCCAGCTAGCAAAGCCGCTCTGGGAACGAGGCCAAACACAGATCCTCGCTCCCGAAGCTAAGCAGCAGGTCTGCGGCTGATGGGAGACCAAGTGCGCCTTCGGCGCCCCGTTACAGTGATATTCAGCAGTTTTTGAGTTTGATATACTACGGCTATACCTAGTAGACAGGTAAAAAAAAAATCACTAATTTGTCTGTTACATTTTCGGGTGAAATTCAGCAATTTTTGGGTGTGATATACCACTGCTCCACCTAGTAGACAGGTAAAAAAAAATCACTAATTTATCTGTTACATTTTCGTGTGAAATTCAACTATTTTTGGCTGTAATAGACCCCTGCTCTACCTAGTAGACAAGTGAATAAATTTCACAATTTTTTTTCTTACATTCTTGGGTGACATTTTACAATTTTTGCCTTGAATAAACCCCTGCTCTGAATAGGTGACAGGGACCAAATTTTTTTAAAATAATCAGTTCCATTGGTGGGTGACATTAACCCATTTCTGGTAATGAAAAACCCCTGCTCTGCATAGGTGACAGGGACTTAAATTTCTAAAATTCGGCTTTAATTGGCCCTTTCATACAATCCTTCTGCTTTAATAACTTGTCCCACATTTCTGCTTCATCCCATTGCAGTCATTGACCTCTCTTGGATGAGGTCTCCCTTTCTCGCGCTCACTCTCCGGCGTGGAACCCTGATTCGCCGATAAACGTGATCAACATGGTAGGCTCAGAAAAGAACATCGAAAGTTGATAGAGAAGATATCCAAATGTATGGTGGACGTCACAGGGACGTGCAATCAGGCAGAAGTTATCTAGAGTCTATACTGACAGGGAATGTCCCACAGGATTGGCGCGTGGCATATGTGGTGCCAATATTCAAAAAGGGGCCAAAAACAGAGCCTGGAAACTATAGGCCGGTAAGTTTAACATCTGTTGTGGGTAAACTGTTTGAAGGTTTTCTGAGAGATGCTATATTAGAGCATCTCAACGGAAATAAGCAAATAACGCCATATCAGCATGGCTTCGTGAGGGATCGGTCATGTCAAACTAATTTAATCAGTTTCTATGAGGAGGTAAGTTCTAGACTTGACAGCGGCGAATCAATGGATGTCGTATATCTGGACTTCTCCAAAGCATTTGACACTGTACCACATAAAAGGTTAGTATATAAAATGAGAAAACTGGGAGAAAACGTCTGTAAGTGGGTAAGTAACTGGCGGAGTGATAGAAAACAGAGGGTGGTTATTAACGGTACACATTCAGATTGGGTCACTGTCACTAGTGGGGTACCTCAGGGGTCAGTATTGGGCCCTATTCTCTTCAATATATTTATTAATGATCTTGTAGAAGGCTTGCATAGTAAAGTATCAATTTTCGCAGATGACACTAAACTGTGTAAAGTAATTTACACTGAAGAGGACAGTATACTACTACAGAGGGATCTGGATAGATTGGAGGCTTGGGCAGATAAGTGGCAGATGAGGTTTAACACTAATAAATGTAAGGTTATGCACATGGGAAGGAAAAATGCAAGTCACCCGTACATACTAAATGGTAAAACACTCGGTAACACTGACATGGAAAAGGATCTAGGAATTTTAATAAACAGCAAACTAAACAGCAAAAACCAGTGTCAGGCAGCTGCTGCCAAGGCCAACAAGATAATGGGTTGCATCAAAAGGGGCATAGATGCCCGTGATAAGAACATAGTCCTACCACTTTACACATCACTAGTCAGACCACACATGGAGTACTGTGTACAGTTCTGGGCTCCTGTAAACAAGGCAGACATAGCAGAGCTAGAGAGGGTTCAGAGGAGGGCAACTAAAGTAATAACTGGAATGGGGCAACTACAGTACCCTGAAAGATTATCAAAATTAGGGTTATTCACTTTAGAAAAAAGACGACTGAGGGGAGATCTAATTAATATGTATAAATATATCAGGGGTCAGTACAGAGATCTATCCCATCAGCTATTTATCCCCAGGACTGTGACTGTGACGAGGGGACATCCTCTGCGTCTGGAGGAAAGAAGGTTTGTACACAAACATAGAAGAGGATTCTTTACGGTAAGAGCAGTGAGACTATGGAACTCTCTGCCTGAGGAGGTGGTGATGGTGAGTACAATAAAGGAATTCAAGAGGGGCCTGGATGTGTTTCTAGAGCGTAATAATATTACAGGCTATAGCTACTAGAGAGGGGTCGTTGATCCAGGGAGTTATACTGATTGGAGTCGGGAAGAAATTTTTTATTCCCCTAAAGTGGAGAAAATTTGCTTCTACCTCACAGGGTTTTTTGCCTTCCTCTGGATCAACTTGCAGGATAACAGGCCGAACTGGATGGACAAATGTCTTTTTTCGGCCTTATGTACTATGTTACTATGTTACTATGTTACTAGAGTCAACAAAGCTGCAGCAGGGCCTCTCCTGGCTAACGTTTCCAAATCCAAAATACCCCAGTGACATTCCCTATAATTTTTTATTAATCATTCCAATAACAGAGCATCCTAAGAGTCCTGTATTGTTATTTCTCGTCACTATCTCCCCGAGTCGGGAGTGGGTAATTGCCACGCGCGCCCTCCTTTCCTTCAAGTCTTCCGTTTTAATAGCTTCTTGTCACAGTCGTTACCTGTGGCTGTGACCTTCTGTCTATGCTCTCGCTGCAGCTCCGTTCCTGTGTGTTTTTTGTGGTTCTTTATGGGTTAACTCCCCTGTGTGCCTATTAGGAGTTAATCCTCTCTGTCTGCTCCATGGGTGTGGCCTCTCTGCTGCACCCATGGAACCTGTATATAAGGCTGAGGTTTCCTCAGTTCTGTGTCTCCTCTCCTGGTGTGTGTTGTCTTGTCCTGCTTCTTGTTTGTATTCACTCTCCCATGCTGCTGACCCATGGGATCCGTGTCTGTCTGTGCTCTGTGGGTTTCCTACTTGTTCATTCCCGTCCTCTTTCTTGTGTTTCTGTTATCTGTTCCGGCAGTTATGTTTGAGTCACCTTGTGTATTCATATGTCTCTGTTCAGCAAGCCCTTGCTGCACCTTTCTTTGCAGCAGAGTGCCATGGGCAAGGCCATGCAGTTTACTACTGGTGGAGCAAGTCCTTCTCTGCTCATTGTCACTCCTGTTTCTTTGCTATGTACTCCTGCTTGTGTTATTAGTTGCCCTGTTTGTATTTGCCTGTCTATGTTATGTTTGCCTATGTGCCGTTGGTACCTTCTGGTACCTGTTGTCCATTCGTTCTTGCTGTCACTGTCTAGTTCACGCTCTGGAGTGGACCCTGGCAACTCCCTGCGGCAAAGTCTAACCCTACCATCTGGGGCCCTAGTGAATACCAGGAGTTGCTTAGTCACGCCCCTCTGGAGTAATACTAGACAGTGGCGCAGTGGGGGTTTTCTCCCACTGTGCTGATGGTACATAGAGCTCATGTTTTGTCTGTGCTCCCTTGCCTGGTTTTTGTTTGTGCAATAAACTCTGTTGTGACTGTACCGTATTGCTGTATGTTTTTGCTTGACGACGCGGAGGTCTCTCCTGGGACCTCCAACTCGTGACACTTCTCCCACATTTCTGCTAGATCATAATTAAATTTCATCCATTGACCTCCCTTGGATGTGGTCTCTCCTTCTCACACTCCCTCTTCGGCGTGGAACCCTGATTCGCCGCTAACCATGATCAACATGGTAGGCGCAGAAAGGAACATCGAAAGTTGATAGAGCAGATATCCAAATGGATTGTGAATATCACGGGGACGTGCAACATGGTGGGGCAGTATGTTTGCACACGCCTACACGAACTGACTGATGGTTCTGCCCCTGCAACTTCTGGGTCTCCAAATTGGGCACATGGCCTGAGCTTGCCCTTTACGCCTTGGAGGTGCTGACCTGCATCCAGTGTATTGTCTGAACGTGTGTTTAGCACAAATGGAGGGGGTTATCACTGGTTATATTTACCAATGTCTTGATGTGTACCATAATTTAAAAAATATAAATAAATTTCAAACCAAAAAGCAGTGTAGGCTACCTCCTCCTACTCCACCGCCGCTTCCACCTACACCGCCACATCCACCGCCTCCTCAACCTCCTACTCCATATGGACTTCGTCCTCCTAGATCAAGATTATAATTTTTTGTTTTTACATATTTTGTTATTTAAATTAATTTCCCTATCCACATTTGTTTGCAGAGCTCTTGCCATGCTCTTAACCACATTTTGCTGGCATTTGCAGCCCTCTAGCCTTCTCAATTACATTTTTCAGCCATTTTAGTGCTCAAAAGTTCGGGTCCCCATTGACTTCAATGGGGTTCGGATTCAAGGTCAAGGTGGGGTCCCGAACTTTTTTGTGAAGTTCGGCCGTACCCGTCGAACCCGAACATCCAGGTGTCCGCTCAACTTTAATAATGTTTGATACATTTGGTTCATCTTTAACTCTAAGACTTCTGTCTTGACATGATACTTCACTTTCTATGTCACCTATTTACTGGAGTAATATTGAAACAATTATTGCAACTTTTGTAAAAAAAATAAATAATAATCTTAGGGTGCTTGTTGATATCACCTTCATGCTAGAATAGCATAAAAAAGGTGCAAAACGCCTGCCATAACTTTAGCAACTTTTTTGGGGGGTTTAGCACCTCCCACCTCTTTTTGATGGGGATGGGGAGTGGGTGGTATGTGGCTGAGCATAGATGGTCTTGCACATTTATTATAATTTTCACCATGAAACTGTCATATATTATAAAAGCCCCCTTGTGAATTTTTGAATCCAGAATGTTGGAGTGCAGGGTGTGATTCCCACTTTCGCCCCCATACAGGTATAGTCTGGCAAGGAATGTGGAAAATTATTTAAAAATTCCTAGTTAACTACCATATTTGCTGTGCTCTTAACTGGCTAAAGTATATTGCTCTGTATTTGAAATTTGCAAGTCTTAGAAACATCATTAAAAGTTTTTCTCAAAAAATAAATAAAAGTTTTGCTCATTCCATACAGAAAAATAGGGATTCAGACTTTTTTTTGGACATGAGTGTAAAATGGGTAAAATGACTGAGAAGCCAAATTTGCAATCACCTCTCCATAAGGATATAGCTGTTCGCACTAGTGCATTCTGTCATGTGGGAGCTGTCATTCGCCTGAAGACACACACTGAAGAAAATTATAATAATTTCAATTTTCTTAAGGGAGTAGACGGCAGATCTATAAATTTCAGTTCCTCCTTATATTAAATCATGTATAAGGATGAGACATGACCAAAGTCCAGTGGGTATGAAGAAGGAGATCTTAAGACTGATGGTTTGTTATGGATAATCACTACAATGCAAACAAGATGCAAAATTTCTGGAGACATCTTGACTTTTTAATCTCAAAAGGAAGATTTCTGTCACTGACAACAAAAACTTTTTAGAATTTTTACAAAAACAAGATTAATTCCACTAATTCCATCTTGCTTTCTTCTAGGGTAAGTCAATGAAAGCAATACCCCAACTATTATAGATAGTATCTTGCCTGTTAGAGTAGATGGAGGTGATGGCGTCAGGACGGGGACACCATCTATCAGCCAGGGAAGAGCTACAAAAGTTGATGTCCACTCAGGACAACTACAGTTGACCCATGAAATCAATAGGTTAAATTAGCGTTGACCAGTTCCCCTAGGGGCTAAGCCCTCATCTATAACTTTAGGACCTAGAAAGAGGAAAGAGGTTGTCCTATCTAGTTTGGCTATCTATAACTGAGGAACCTAAAGAAGGACAAACTTTCGGTCATCATGGGGATAACAGAAGATCAGATCCAGGTTTGTTGTATTGAGTTTTAAATTAGGAACAAAATGTAAGCAATTGTTGCCCAAATATAGTAGGACCTACCCAGCATTACATCAACTAAATGATGGTTGCCCTAAAGAGATTATCCTAACTGATCAACCCCTATCTTGTTATGGCAGATAAAGGTCTTGGACAGGAGTCTCCCACTTAGATCTCTTCTGTTAGCCAGACTGGAGAGATGCTAGATGCCGTATAATACTGCAAACCCCCTTCAACTCGAATCACTGACCTTTGCTGATAGTTGGGGTGGCTTATCAGTTGAGGTTAAGGCCTTAAGGGTTGATTTCTGTTGGCTTAGAGGCTGCTATAATAGTTATGATCATTACAGGACCGAGATGAAGGGTAAGTCGAGTTAGTGGCAGTAGTGTAAATTATAGTGATGAGCAGCATAGGCAATATTAGAATTTGCAATAAATTCGCGATTAGAATTTTCAACACTATTCGCGAATACGAATATATAGCACTATATTCTAAATATGTGCGAATTCTCGAAGTGGCGATATTCGCGATTAAAATTCGTGCTCAACACTGGTAAATTAGGGATTTGTGGAAAGGGTGGGCAGGGGCAATTTAATGAATTATAATATTAAAGAGTTAGTCTCCATTCAGAGGGTCTGGTGTTACCTTTGAATTTATTTAGGGATCTGATCTGTCTTTAGGAGGTCAGGCCTGGGGTCTTGAATTATTTAGGAGGTCTGGTCTGGAGTCTGTAATTAGGGCATTTGGTCAGGGGTTTAAATTATTTATGGAGTCTTATTGAGGGTTCTTTTTTTTAGGTGGTCTGGTTAGGCTTTAATTCAGAGGTTTATATTTTTTGGGGGTTTGGTTTACGTTCTATGGGGCACATTTCTTAAGACCGACACCATCCAACCTGGGTGCCACTATCAGGAGGTGCCCGAACACAGAAGCAATGAGCACTTCTATCAATATAGATGGAAGCGCTCATTGCTGGCGCACAAGGAGCTGCGGTACTGTCACTCACCGCTCAGCTCCCCCTTCCTTCAGGCTGGCGGCGCTGTGAATGGTGGAGCAGGAAGACTTCTCCCTGCTCCACCATTCAGCCTGCAGACACGGATCGCGCTGCTGGCATATGTGGGTGGAGCCTGTAGCCCGGCAATATGCATAAGCTCTGCCGACACAGTGCTGCAGAGCGATCTGTGCCTGCAGGGAAGAGAGTTATGTCAGCTTCAGGAGCGGTACAAGGTGAGTAGTTACTGTGTTTTTTTTTTTTTAATACAGAGGGGTCACAGAGGACTTTATTACTATGGAGGGGACACAGAGGACTTTATTACTATGGAGGGGGCACAGAGGACTTTATTACTATGGAGGGGGCACAGGGGGCTTTATTACTATGGAGGGGGCACAGAGGACATTACTAATGTGAAGGGGCAAAATTGGCATTTCTACTATGGAGGGGGCACAGAGCCAGAGGGCATTACTACAATGAAGGGGGCATAGAGAGCATTATTACTGTGAAGGGACACAAAGGGCATTATTACTGTGAAGGGGGCACAATGGGGATTTCTACTATGGAGGGGGCACAGAGGGCATTACTAGCACAGTGAGCATTACTACTATTAAGGGGACACAGAGGGCATAACTACTGTGAGAGGGCACAATGTGGGCATAACTACTGTGAGAGGGCCCAATGTGGGCATTACTGTGAGGGCACAATGTGGGCATAATTACTGTGAGGGGGCACACATCTGTACAAAACTACTGTGAAGGATGTACAATAAGGGCAATACTACTGTGAGGGGGTACAATTTTTTTTAAAGTATGGGGGGGGGGTTCCAGCTCAGATAAGACTCCAAAATACTCATCAGACCCACAAAATAAGCCCCAGTGCCCACATAAGACACCTAAAATCAGACACCCCATGCTCACATCTCCGCTATGTCAAATCACCTCCACACACATGATCTCAGAATGGGGGTGAGAGGGTCATTCGAACATGAGGGTGTCATCTGAGCATGAGGGTGTCATCTGTGCATGGGGCGGTCATCTGTGCATGGGGCGGTCATCTGTGCATGGGGCGGTCATCTGTGCATGGGGCGGTCATCTGTGCATGGGGCGGTCATCTGAGCATGGGGCGGTCATCTGTGCATGGGGCGGTCATCTCTGCATGGGGCGGTCATCTGTGCATGGGGCAGACTAAATACAAGTCAGATTTGAAACACATTGCGAAAAACAAAGATTGCCAGAAGTCTCATTACAGGTAGGAAAGGTGGTTAAAATACACTTTTAAATGTTTGAAAATTCAATTGCAGTAATACTGTTGTGTGCACGCATATTTGTGTAAATGTATAGCTTGTGGCTCCTGGCAGTCATATGTTTTTTTTTTCTGGCTCTTTGTGTCTGTAAAATTGGCCACCCCTGATCTACTTTATCTGCCTCGAACCTGCCCTGCTTTTAATGATAAATGTTTAATTGGCCTATTAATCAGAAAACAACCATCAATCCAAATCTTGCTGATTAACTGTCTTCCAGGAGGACTTCTTCAACGAACACATGTGGTCATCTTGAAACCATGTCTAATTCTACCCATGTCAATAGTGACTGGGCAATGATTGCAAAGGCATCTCTTCTACCACCAGCTGTTTTTTGCAGTTGCGTCTTCTTGTACACTATGGGTGTCATCTTGAAGGTCTATGTCACCACATCTAACATTCGGGAGAGTGCTCGATACATCCTATTTGCTTATATGCTTATTAATGATACATTATATCTCCTATTGGGCTTGTTCTTAGTAGTGTGCTCCTTTTTTGCAGTAAACATCCTTCTACCCGTGTGCTACATCTTGCTTACCATTGGATCATCAACATTTAGAGTAACCCCTTGCATCTTGGCTGCCATGTCCCTTGAACGTTACATATCCGTTTGCTTCCCATTAAGACATATTGAACTGTGTACAAGATCACGATCTCATGCCACCATCTTTTTCATATGGGGGGCAATGCTGGTCCCCAATTTTGTGGATTTTATTTCACTCATGAGAACAGTACAGACAGATTTTTTACCCCTTTTTATTGTGTGTAACGTGCACTTATTTGACATCTCCAAAGGGTCAAAGTTACTTTGGGTCATCACGCCCATCCTCACCTTAGCTCTGGTCGGGTTAATCATTCTGTATACATATGTCCACATCATGATAGTGGCCTTGAAGATGGGCTCTGGGAAGTCTTCAGCCTCTAAGGCTGCTAGAACTGTCATGCTCCACGCGTTTCAGCTACTTCTATGTATGTCTGCTTTGACGTCGCCCTTCACTGATACGACACAGGAGTGGCAGTATTTTAATCGTTTTTTGCATGTCCTTTTCCTTACCTACATTCCTAGATTTATCAGCCCTTTAATCTATGGGCTTAGAGATGAGGTTCTTCGTAAAGGCATTAAGAGGGCGTTAGGATACAGACATCGTTGACTGTAACGCTATAATCTATATCTATTCAATTAATTGATATATTGTGCTGCAAAATGTACTGTGCATTGTCTGCCCCTATCTACATCTAAAATTCTCTGCTGGTTAACTTGACCTTCAGTTTATCAGTCAGAGCTCTTTTTTCAGATACAGAGCCTTAAAGGGAATGTGTCAACAGAAAATGACCTACTGTTTAAATTTTTATTTATGTTTAACATATTTTTAAATAATTTTTGATGGTGTTATTTTTAATTTTCCATGTCACTTTTTATATCTAAACTACAACCAAAAATCCTGCAGTTTTTGCACTGGCCACTATGTCTAATAATTGGCATCACTTCTTGGTCCATGCAGATCACTTTACTGCAGTTTTCTGCTTATCTTCCATTCTTATCCTGCCTGTAATGATATCACCTCTGTGTATAGATAAGATAGGTTTCACAATGGGTGATTGTCAACTCTTATCTAGTCTTTCCTTGTACAATGACCTCTGCACAGGTTACAGAGCAGCCTAGAAGACGATCCCATGTAAGTCAATAGGGTCCCATCCTGCCCATTGTGTCTATGGCCCGTGTGGCTGCTGTAAAGCAATTTTTTTAAATGTTGTATAAATGCTGTTAAGAACAGCTCAGGAAAGATGGCCACCCACATAATCATGTTCAGGATATAAAATAAAAATACAATTATACAATCAGAAAATATAAACAGATTAAAAAAAAAGTTGATGTGTTCCTATCTGGTTGTAACTAGCAGATAAACATTTTGGTGACACATTTCTCTTCTTTAGTCTCACATGGTCATAGAGTTAAAGGGCATGTGTCTGAAGGATTAACCCTACAAATCCAGACATTGTTTTGTTGGGTTGATCCTTCTGATTTAATTGATGGCTCCCTTGTGAAAATCCGCTCTGGAGTTCCAAAGAAAAACAATACTGCCATTCCTTATGCAATTGAAGGCTTAAGTTCACAAAGGACGGGGCCTAGCCCCTCACCTTTTTAGTGATGGCCACATCTCTCAGTGCTAAAACTGTAAAAGTCTTCTTTTTTTTTTATGCACCACCAATATTTACAATAGAGGCTTCATTGAAATCAGAAGCATTAACCCTATTCGGTAGTATGCCTTAGTTAATAGGGTTGATTCTCTGCTAACCGCTGCTGTTTAAATGACCAAATTCTGTCTGCCTGCAGCCACCACTAGAGGGAGCTTAGGAGCTTACTGCATATAGTTATAATATAACACAATATGCAGCAAACTGCTAAGCTCAAGAAGGAAACTGCATCATAATGCTTTGGTTTTTTTTGTCTTTCGCTAAGATGTGGACCATAGTTAAATGATAATCCCATTTTTTAAAGTGATCACTAGGATACGCTATCACTTTATAAGATGAGGAGATCCTTAAAGGAAAGTGGCCCCTCACAGATCCTGAGAGTGAAGGGGCCACAGAGCTTCATTACTGCTTCATCTCCTTCAAAGTTTTCTCTGCTTCACTTGAATAGAACAGTACTGCATCTCCTCTGCACAGTGCTGCAGTATCATTATTATCAGGATTGGTGACCCCCCCCCCCCACACCCCCCCCCCCCCCCCCCCCCCCCGAGGTCGGATTGCTGCCAATCATAATGTCATGGCATACTGTAGTAAAAATCGTTCACTTTAACATGGGGTGCCCCTTTAAATTAGAGGATTTCTCAAATAATTCTAAATCTTTGTATTCCTCAGCCAGGGTCATCTGAGAAATGGCTTCAAAAGGAATTTGAACCAGAGACCAAATCTCAGTGCAAGAGGCGATATATAGAGCAGATGCATATTTGTGGTCGGGGCTATATGTGGAAAGAACCTATCCCTCTAAGGTACGTCCCATCAGAACTAGCGGCTTGAGTTGTGCCATAACCGCTTTCGTCGAGAGTACACCTGAAAGAGGGCATACCCTATGGGAGAGTAAAAGGAAAAGGGCGGGCTGGGAGGGGAACACTGCTGCCGTCCGTCCCCTGGAGAGAGGTGCGTGCAAGATATAGGGCAGAGCGCCCCTCCCACAAATGCAGGCCAATGAATCGGCCTTAATACTTGTGGTCGGGGCTATATGTGGAAAGAACCTATCCCTCTAAGGTACGTCCCATCAGAACTAGCGGCTTGAGTTGTGCCATAACCGCTTTCGTCGAGAGTACACCTGAAAGAGGCCAAAAACCCAGCATGAGAATACAAAGCGTGTTTATTAAACAAATCACAACACCAAATTCTGAAAGGCACAATAAATCTCGCTAACGGGGTTTGGAACATATCGGCTGTAACAAGAGGAGCGCCATCGACCCAACTTACGTATGATGTGCGTGGGCACCTGATTCCTGGAAGCGGCCGAGGCCGCCCCTATCCTGAACGAATGTCCTGACACCGTGAGGGGGTCCAACCCTAGGTTGGCCGCGAGTATACGCGTGTGCGCTATGAATTGGGAGGTGGACAAAGCTGCTGACCCGAAGGGTAACAAGGGGGTATCAGCGCCGCGATCGGCCAGTGCCCCTGATAATTCCTGCAGGACGTGGACCGGACACCATTTGTGAGAAGTGGGGAAGAATTTGATTTGGACGGGGGGACCTGACTGGGAGGCCTTGGTCACAGGCAGGGACAAGACGAAGCCCTCCGGGCTAGGGGTCAGCTGACGGCGGGCTAGGAAGGGGCCACTAAGTGACAGTGACGTGAATTCCCCCGGCCTCATGAATCCGTAAAAGGCAAGGTAGATGGCAGTTTTGAGCACTAAGCTTTGTAGACCTCCGAAGGGGCTTAGATCTAACAGATCGGACATGCTTCGGAACACTGGGCCGGAAATGGGCTGTCTACGGGGGCTTACCCCTGGGGTACATTTCTGTAGACCTCTCAGCGTGGCCTTGACCATGTGACTGGAAAATAACGATGTTCTTCCTGGATGGGAGAGGGACAAATGGTGTTGGACCCCCGACAGGTAGGTTTTGACGGTACTGTGAGACAGGTGCATGTGCTCATGACAGTAGCCGATAAATGCTAATATGAAATCAATATGGTCAAGGCCGCCTTGAGGGTGTTCTCGTTGGAATTTGCAGTACAACCGCCAGCCAGTGTTATATGCCCTGGCGGTATTAGCCGAGAGTGACCTGGCAAACAGCCCATGAGCCGTGGCCAAGAATTTGTTCAGCTGAGGATGAGCGCGGACGGATGAGGAGACGGGGTCCTCGACGTATCGGCTTCGGGGCAAACCTGAGAAAACAAAGAGTAATTCTGCTTAGCTAGCGCGTCGACTGCTACTACCTGCGCATCATGTACGAGGGAGCCACAGAACAAGAAATTGTGTAGGAGTGACAGCTGAACCAGACGTCTCATCAAGGACATGGCCAGTTGAGACCTGGATTTGCCGCTGTCAAGGATAGCCACGGTGGAGGGGCCATCCGAGACAAAGACCACGGTACGGCCTGACCAAAGGTTACCCCACACCTGCGCTGCTGCCACCACGGGATACAAGTCCCTGGCCTCTGTTGCCTGGGAAGTTCCAGCGGCTTCACAGAACTCCTCCGGCCACGCCCCATTCAGCCAGTGGGAGCCAAAAATAACAGCGAAACCAGTGCTGACCCCGCTGCTGGAGAATATGACGGGGGAGCTATGCGAGACCGCCGGGACAAACATGGACACGCCGTTCCAATGGCTCAAGAAATGGTCCCACATGCTCAAGTCTGCTTGCGCTTGACTGTCCAGGAATACTGGACTATCCTGACAGGGGGCTGCTGAGAGAAGTGGTAACAATCTGGCTACAAAAGACCTACCCTGAGGGATGACGCGCATCGCAAAATTCAACATGCCTAACAAGGACTGCAGTTCTACCTTGGTGGTGACCCTACCAGTGACGAAACCGTGAATGACTGCCCGGACCCTAACCAACTTATCTTCTGGCAACCTAGCTGACATGCTCTCTGTGTCTAAAACTATGCCCAGAAAGGTGATGGTGGTCGCAGGACCATCCACTTTTTTGGGGGAAACGAGGATCCCTAATTGAGCGAAGCATGCTAACAGGCTCTGGAGATCGCGCCGCGAGCCCTGTGGAGATTCGATCAGCAAAAAATCGTCCAAGTAATGGATGACATGTTCACAACCAAACCTGTTCTCAAGGATCCAATGCAAAGCTTTCGCCAGCTGATCGAAAATCCAAGGGCTGCTACGGGACCCGAAAGTCAGCTTAGTAGCGAAATAATAAAGGGAATTCCACTTGATCCCGTGCCACTGCCATAGCTCTGGCCTGATCGGCATCAACTTGAAAGCGTCGGATATGTCCGCTTTGGATAGGATCGCCCCAGGGCCTGTGGCAAGGATGAGTGCAATAGCCTGATCGATGGAGGCGTATACCATACTGACTTCCTCGGCTGGAATGAGCGAATTCAGACTTGGTGTAACTAACCCATGAGGCGCTGATAGGTCGAAAATCAACCTTTCTTTGTGGCTGAATTTTCCCGTGACTACCCCTATAGGGCTGACCCTCCAGCGTTCGAACGGGGAAGACGAAAAGGGGCCGATGACGTACCCTTTGTCTAACTCCAACTGGAGGAGTCTATCTATGGACCCTGGGTTATGTGATGCAGACTGCAGGTTTCTACACTCATAGGTGTCGTCCGGTAACGCTACAAGACCTGTATGAAAACCATTACTGAAGCCTGACACAAGAAAGTCGCGAAAGGAAGCATCCTCATGCTCCTGCAAGTAAAGTTCAAGGAGATCTACATTTACCACACTCATGTAACGTTTATCGGTTTTTAATGAGCACGCAACCTTCGGGTGGGCTCGGAAGCAGTTAACGCAAATGTGTAACAGACGGCACTGACTATAATTGCAAGTTGCGAAATTAAAGTTATTACAAATTTGTGACCTGCCCAGGTACTTAATTGGGCGGCCGAGTTTGTCTACCGTAGGATTCTGCTGGACGCCAGCCGATGGACCAGGGATAGGGGGAGAAGAGTTGGACCTCGGGGCACTCGCGGCATTATGACACCATTCTCCTGTGTGATAAATAGATTGGCACGAAGAACACGCTGGGGCTTTAAGGCCAGCGAAATGCCTGCAGAAAATTTCGGTGTCAATGTTCGCCCAGTTGGTAGTAAACTGGAACTGACAAAGTGCTGCTGCCGCCTTTGCGGAGAACGAGCAATGGTAGTCATAAAACCCGAAGCCTGCGTACTTGTAGCCCAACTCAGTGACCCTGAACAGATACAGGTCCAACTCCTCTCTCCTATCCGGCCGTACGGAACAGACGATATCTCGGTAGAGACTAAAGGCGAGTACAAACTCTGGAATTGTTAATTTCCTGCTGAGCCTGAGATCGCGTCCCTTCAGGACAACAGAAACATCGCCGCATGCGATGACCCTGTTGTCCGACAGGTCACGAGTGGCAATTAGGAGGGAGGCTAGGTTCACGTCTCTGCCATCGAGGATGTCTTTTTTGATGTTTGCCGGGATGAAATGGGCTGGAGTGACGTTAGGCACTGTAACAAAGTTACCTGAGGTACTGGCAACAGGTGCCGTTGCTACCGGTAACAAAGTAGTGGGTGAAGATAAGGCAGTGACCCTAGTCTCAACCGACTCCAACCTGGATTGCACACCAGACATAGAGGAGGTGAGGCTGTTCAGCATGACATGGAGCTGCGTTAGGGAGGTCTGAACCGTGGCCATAGAGACCACCTGATGACTTGGCTCTGCAGGGGTGGACCCCAGGAGTCGGTACAACTCCGCCTTCCGTGCAGCGGCCGGAAAAGGAATGCCTCTTTTGTTTAGTTCAGACATGAGCTTGGGCACAGTCCAATTACGCAGAGATGGCATACTGCCGGATTCCGATGCCCTGGAATCCAAGTCTTCGCCAGAAGCATCCACGATATCTGAGACGTGGGACATGACCAGACTGAAAAACAAGCAAAATGACGGACCGTCACTAACACTGTCTGGCACCAATTAACTAACCCCGTGACTAGACACCACCACCGGTACCGCAGAAACCGTCATGCAAAGGCAACCAAACCTGGTGACCACCTGACAGCGGAGGTAAGGAGAAAGAGGAGACGTGAGAGTAAAATAACAGGAGCCAAAGAAGGAGGACCTTACCGAACCGGACACGATGCTGATACGAGAATAGCAACAAGGAATCAACCGTAGGAAAAGACCTGTTCGCATGAATTAAGCAGAATAAGTATAAAAATATACATATATATATATTTTTTTTTTTTTTTTTTTTTTTTTTTTTTTTATATTAAAAACAGTGCTGGCGCTTGCGTTCAAAACGGTCTGAAACTGGACGACGAGACCTGAGAGTCAGATCACCGCGGTGCCGTGGCGTCGGCTGAAGGCTGACGGGCCAACATTCAAATAAAACTCAACTACCTAATTAGCAAGCAAATTGCAACAGGTGTATAGGTAACAAGAAAAAACTGCACACCTGAGACAAAAGCAACTGACGAAATGCCATGCAACGTGAGGGGTCTGGCGCGCCCCTACTAGCCAGACTTAGGGGCGCCTGTTACTGAGGGGCTACCACCACCAATTCCTCACCAACACATTGCATGGCATTACCCCCTACCTATGCGATAGCACGGCGGCCCGTGCCAGACTTTGCCTCATAACACTTATATGTGTATCCCCTAACGACCAGTTTCCCAGGCATCATTATTTCCAGTGAAGTACAATTATAAAAGAAAGGTAACAAACCAAAGAACACACCTCCGGCAGCCACGTGGCCTGCCGTCAAAGTACTATTTGGAGGCTGCGCCTGGTTAAAGCTTGGACTCGGGAAAATACCCCCAGCACCTCTGAGCTCACCGTGCCACCGATGACGTCACTGTCATCGGTGTACCACCTGGAGCATAGAAACTGGTGCGCTACTACTCCGCTGTAACAAAATAGCCCCCCACTCCCCCTTTTCTCATATAACTGCATTCATGAACTTAAACTCCTATTAAAACTCCTATTAACCCCCCTTTTGGTCCGATATACAACAATACTCCCCTATGTGACTAACATCATATGTGAATGAAAACGAGAACGGAGTGCCGCTGACTCCTGCTGCCTGCGTGCCAGTCACGTGGGAGCGGGCGTGCTGCCAGACGGTCGAGCCGGTGTGGGGATGTCCCTCTCTCACCTAAGAGAGACCGACCCCACCGACCGGCCTAGCGAGGCGACGTATGGAGAGGCTGAAGTCACTTACCCACCGCACGAGGAGCGAAACCGGACGCCGGAGCACGGACGAAGCGCTTGACCGGAAGTGACGCACTGTTGTCTGGGAAACGCGGACGCCGACAGCCGGAAACAGGAACACTGCTGCCGTCCGTCCCCTGGAGAGAGGTGCGTGCAAGATATAGGGCAGAGCGCCCCTCCCACAAATGCAGGCCAATGAATCGGCCTTAATACTAGTCTGTAAATAGAGATGATTGCATTTCCTGAAATTCATTTTGGGTCTAATTCTAATAAAATGTCCATAAGATTTGTTTCAGATATGAATAAATGTGACTTCAGATTTGTTACACTTTTTAAAATAAAAAAGTCCCAAAAACGGTCCCTTTTTGGGGCCTGATGCATCCTGTTTTCCATACACATATGGTAGTACTGAAAAAAACAGTGTCTTGTTCCAAAAACTACTTTTTTCAGGAGCAGCAGCAGTACAGTATGGAATTTAACGGACAAGGCAGGAGAAGTGTGACTGTATGGGTAGTAGCAGCAGCAGCAGCAGCAGTAGTAGTACAGTATGGAATCTAACAGACTAATATGTAGATGTGCGGCTATGTAGGGGTAGTTGTAGTGGCAAAACTAGCATAGTATAGAACCTGATGGATAAGGAGGTAGATTTGCAACTGTGTAGAGGTAGTGTTAGCAGAATTAGCAGCTGTGGCAGAAGCAGTACTGTATGGGAACTCACCGACAAGGAAGTACTGTAGATATCAGGCTGTGTAGGGGTAGTAGTAGTAGTGGCAATAGGGGGAACAGCAACTGGGAAACAGCAGCTGAGTTAGCAACAATACACTATGGAACGTGATGAACAGGCAGACAGTGGCATTGGCATCTCTGGGCCAATGATAAAAAGACTCTGTCAGCAATGCCAGATCTAATAATTGGCACTTGCCGCAGGTGCGTAAGAATCCTCGCTGAATATCCTTTCTGACAATACACTGCAGACTGGACAGGACAGTACAGCAACAGCAAACTGGGCCAGTTCTGGCCAATGTCACAATCTGCCTGCCCAGAAGATCATGCTGTCAGAGAATATGGTATGTGCCAGTCCAGATAAAAGCTGCAGTCCATAAAGGACTGAGGCTGGTTGTTCAAGTGGTGTGTAGTCGTTTGCTGATATACGTGTCAGGTTGGCATGGGACTTGAAACCGCTGCTCCATCATGTTCAGCAAACTGTATTGGCTGCTGCTGGTGCGACTATGGCTTCTGTTACTTGCAGAGAAGGTGGAAGATCAGAGAATATGAATGGTTTGGGTGGCTGCCCAGGGCTTAAGTCGATCAGGAGGCTACCCAAACCAACAATCATCTCAATAAACTTCACATGAGGTGAAGGCAGGAATAGCAAAGAACATATTGCACTCTTCAACCATGAGTGTTCTATGAACTTAACTCGTAGAGGACCTCTGCTGTACATGTACGGCACTAGTGGACAGGAGCTGCACCCACCCGATCAGCGGCATGGACCCGACAGTCACTGACAGCCAGGCCCCTGCTGCATACGCCGGCATCGGTGAAAACACTGATATTGGTATTAACTCCTTGTATGCCACAGTCAAAGCTGACCGCGGCATGCAGAGGGTTTGAGGAGGCTACATGTGCCCTCCGCATCTCCATCGGGTCCCCGCGCTGCAGTGGCAGAGACCTGATGGCAGGGAAGGCAGCCCGATGCCTTCCATAGGCATCGGGGCTTGTTTTCTACAGAAAGCTGCAAGATCCAGCCATTAGGCTGGGTCTCACAGGCAGGCTGACAGTCAATACATTACAATATAGGATGTATTGAAATGCATTGCAGCGGGGATCAGACACCCAGAAGTTGAAGTTCCAGAAAGGGACAAAAATAACAAGTAAAAAAAAAGTGTTTTTCATAATAAATAAATAAAATTTCAACAAAAAAAAGAGCCCCTTTCCCAAAATAAAACATATAAAATTGTAAAAAAAAAAGAAAAAGAAAAAAAAAGAAAAACAGACATTGGGTATTGCCGTGTCCATAATGACTGTCTCTATAAAAATATCACATGATCCACCCCCTCACCTGAACGCTGTAGAAAAAAATTAAAACTGTGCTAAACAACCATTTGTTTGTCACCTTACATCACAAAAAGGGCAACACCATGTCATCAAAAAGGCGTATGCCCCCAATCAAACCGTGACCTCATCCCGCAAAAAATTAACCCCTACATTAAACAATCGGGCAAAAAATAAAAAAAACTATGGCTCTCATAAAAACATGATTTTTTTGGTTTCAAAAATGCTTTTATTGTGTTAAAAGTGAAAAAAATTTATATTATGTATTGCGGTGTCCAAAACAACCAGCTCTATTAAAATTTCACATGACCTAACCCCTCAGGTGAACATCTTAAAAAAAAAAAAGAAAATAAACAGTGTCAAAAAAGCCATTTTTTGTCACCTTACATCAAAAAAAGTGTAATACCAAGCGATCAAAAAGTCATACGCACCCTAAAATAGTACCAATCAAACAGCAATTTTTTGTTACCTTGCCTCACAAAAAGTGTAATATAGAGCAACCAAAAATCATATGTACCCTAAAATAGTACCAACAAAACTGCCACCTCATTCTGTAGTTTCCAAAATGGGTCACTTTTTTGGAGTTTCTACTCTAGGGGTGCATCAGGGGGTCTTCGAATGTGGCATGGCAACTTAAAATTATCCAAGTGAAATAGGCCCTCCAAAAACAAATTTTTGGGGTAAATTTGGGATTTCAAAAAATAAATAAAATGAAAAATATTGACTGAAATTTACCACTATCATGAAGTACAATGTGTCACGAGAAAACAATCTCAGAATGGCTTGGATAAGTAAAAGCGTTCCAAAGTTATTACCACATAAAGTGACACATTAAAAAAAGTAATAACTAATAGGCGGCTCTCCCCTGTATTCCTGGATAGGGTGCTCGTGTCTATCTGATTCACCCAATCTAGAGAATTATATAGTATTAATAAAATTTAGACAGACACAAAATTGGAACCAGTTGGAGATTCTGTGTTTAGATTTATTTAATTGACCATATATCAAACATAATTCATAATAAAACTTAATTAATAATAAGATTGTTAATAAAATCCCTAGTGATAATACTATACTAGCTGTGTATGTTAGGACTTGCTCACAATAAAATGGATATATTTATTTAGTGTGTGACTGTCAGAGCAATCGCTACTGCCACACAGAAAATAACATCCCAACACTTACACATACAAATAAATAATCAGCTGTATTAATAACTATTCATAAAATAATACTTGACGCACAAATGACAGAGGTCGCTAAAATGTCCACACACATAGGCCTCATGCACACGGCCGTTGTTTTGGTCCGATGTGGACCCATTCCCTTCAATGGTGCCGCAAAAGATGCGGACAGCACTCCGTGTGCTGTCCGCATAAGTTGCTCCGTTCCGTGGCCCCGCTAAAAAATATAACATGTCTTATCCTTGTCCGCGCTTTGCGGACAAGAATAGGTGATTATATTGAAGGCTGTCCGTGCCGTTCCGCAAATTGTGGAATGCGCACGGACGCCATCCGTGTTTTTCGGATCAGCGATTTGCGGAACGCAAAACACACCAGGGTCATGTGCATGCAGCCTTTATCTGTGAAAAAGCTGTGAATAGGGCCTTATGCACACGACCTTTTTTTCAGGTCCGCATCCGAGCCGCACTTTTTGCGGCTCGGGTGCGGACCCATTCACTTAAATGGGGCCGCAAAAGATGCGGACAGCACTCCGTGTGCTGTCCGCATCTGTTGCTCCGTTCCGAGGCCCCGGAAAAAAAAAAAATAGCATGTCCTATTCTTGTCCTTTTTGCGGACAAGAATAGGCATGTCTACAATGGGCCGCCCGTTCCGTTCCGCAAATTGTGGAGGGCACACGGGCGGCTTCCGTATTTTGCAGACCGCAAAAAACAGCACGGTCGTGTGCATGAAGCCTAAAATGTCTTAGGGAGTAGTCCTATATATTGTGCACAAAAATACACAAAAATGTTTATGCTACTTTTGGTGTTATTTTATATATCTGGTTGAATTACAGTATTTGTTGACGATTTCTTGTTTTTCAATGATGTTAGTCAATGAATTCTGCCTTAGAGCTTACTCACAATATATTGTCTGTAGAGTTTAGCGGACACCTGGATGTTCGCGTTCGACGGGTTCGGCCTAACTTCACAAAAAAGTTCAAGTTCGGGACCCGAACTTGACCTGAACTTGACCTCAAACCCCATTGAAGTCAACGGGGACCCGAACTTTTGAACACTAAAATGGCTCTAAAAATGTCATAGAAAGGGCTAGAGGGCTGCAAATGCCAGCAAAATGTGGTTAAGAGCATGGAAAGTGCTCTGCAAACAAATGTGGATAGGGAAATTACTTTAAATAACATAAAATACGTAAACAAAAATAATAATAATCTTGATCTAGGAGGACGAGGTCCATATGAAGTAGGAGATTGAGGAGGCGGTGGTTGTGGCGGTGTAGGTGGAAGCGGCGGTGGAGGAGAAGGAGGTAGCCCACACTGCTTTTGGTTTTAAATTTATTTTTATTTTTTTAAATTAGGGTACACCCCAAAACATTGGGAAATATAACCTGTGATAACCACCTCCAGTCATGCTAAACACACGTTCAGACAATACACTGGCTGCAGGGCAGGCCAGCACATCCAAGGCGTAAAGGGAAATTTCAGGCCATGTGCCCAATTTGGAAACCCAGAAGTTGAAGGGGGCAGACCCGTCATTCAGTACGTGTAGGCGTGTGCACACATACTGCACTACCATGTTGGTGCAATGCCGCCTCCTGCTAAAATGTTCCATATCAGCTGGTGGTGCTTGTTGTTGTGGAGTGCTGACACAGCTTTTCCACACTTCGGCCATGCTAACCTTGCCTTCTGAGGTGCTGGTAGTGCCCAAGCTGCGTTGGCGAACTCTTCCTCCTCCTCTGCCTTCGCCTTGTGCTTCCACTGTGCCCCCGCTGTCAGGTGGGAATGCCACCAGCAGCACGTCTTCCAGCGTGCGATTGTACTCGCGCATGTTACGATCATGCTCCAGTGACGGAATTAAGGACGGTACGTTGTCCTTGTAATGGGGATCCAGCAGCGTGGCCACCCAGTAATCAGCACAAGTTAGAATGTTGGAAACTCGGCGGTCGTTGCGGAGACACTGCAGCATGTAATCGGTCATGTGTGCCAGGCTGCTCAGAAGCAATGAAAAGCTGTCCTCTGTGGGAGGTGTATCGTCTGTGTCCTCTGTATCCCTCCAGCCATGCACCAGTGATGCCCATGAGCTGGTTTGGGTGCCACCCTGCTGTGAACACGGTTCCTCCTTCTTCCATCCTATCCTCCTCATCCTCCACCTTGTCATCCTCCAGAACTGTGCCCTGGCTGGACAAATGTGTTGCTGCTGTTTGTGGGTGCAGGAACCCACCCTCAGAGCCACTTGTGAATGACTGGCCGGAAACCCTATGAAATTATCCCTCTTCCTCCTCCTCCTGTGCCACATCCTCTTCCATCATCACAAGCAGCATTTTTTCAAGGAGGCATAGAAGTGGGATAGTAACGCTGATAACGGCGTTATCGGCACTGGCCATGTTGGTGGAGTACTTGAAACAGCGCAACAAGGAACACAGGTCTCGCATGGAGGCCCAGTCATTGGTGGTGAAGTGGTGCTGTTCCGCAGAGCGACTCACCCGTGCGTGCTGCAGCTTAAACTCCACTATCACCTGCTGCTGCTCACATAGTCTGGCCAGCATGTGCAAGGTGGAGTTCCACCTTGCGGGCACGTCGCATATGAGGCGGTAAGCGGGAAGGCCGAAGTTACACTGCAGCGCTGACAGGCGAGCAGCAGCAGGGTGAGAACGGCAAAAGTGCGCACAGACGGACCGCACTTTATGCAGCAGTGCTGACATATCGGGGTAATTTTTAAGGAACCTCTCTGCACCACCAAATTCAGCACATGCGCCAGGCAAGGGATGTGCTTCAAACCGGCTAGTCCCAGAGCTGCTACGAGATTTTGCCTATTATCGCACACCACCAGGCCGGGCTTGAGGCTCACTGGCACCAACCACTCATTGGTCTATTGTTCAAGGCCCGTCCACAGCTCCTGCGCGGGGTGGGGTTTGTCCCCCAAACAGATACGTTTTAAAACTGCCTGCTGTAGTTTACCCCTGGCTGTGCTGAAGTTGGTGTTATGCTGACCGAATGAGGAGCCGGTAGAGGATGAGGAAGTGGAGTAGAAGGAGGAAGCAACAGGAGGCAAACTGAAGAGCCCTGCAATCCTTGGTGGTGGAAGGACATGCGCAAAACTGCTATCCGCCTCAGGCCCAGCCGCAACTGCATTTACCCAGTGTGCTTGTCCCTGACCGTGCTTACTGGTCCACGTATCTGTAGTGAGGTGCACCTTGCCACAGATGGCATTGCGCAGTGCACACCTGATTTTGTCCCCCACTTGGTTGTGCAGGGAAGGGATGGCACGCCTGGAAAAGTAGTGGTGGCTGGGCACGACGTACTGTCCACCAGACAGAATGACAGCATTTCAAAGGCCAGTAATTTTGAAATGCTGGCATTCAGGTTCAGGGATCGCGGGTGGGTAGGGGGGTACTTCCTCTTCCACTTCAGTGTTTTGGAGATGGAGAGCTGAATGCTTCCGTGGGACATTGTGGAGATGCTTGGTGACCCAGCTGGTGGTGTTGATGGCAGATCCTCTGTTTGCGGGGTGGCAGGTGGCACTGTCACTCCAGAGGTGGATGAAGAGGCCGAGACTGCAGCAGAAGAGGAAGCAGGAGGAGCCAGAGACCTTTCTTGGCTTTTGAGGTGTCTACTCCACTGCAGCTTGTGCTTTGCACTTAGATGCCTGGTCATGCAGGTTGTGCTCAGGTTGAGAACGTTTATGCCTCGCTTCAGGCTCTGATTGCACAGCATGCAAACCACTCGTGTCTTGTAGTCAGCACATTGTCTGAAGAACTGACACTCCAGGGAACTCCTTGGAGCTGGCTTTGGTGTGCTCGGTCCCTTGCTGCGGTGGGCAGTAGCAGGCGTACTGTCTAGGGGACGGCCGCTCCGCTTTTGCACCCTGCTCCCTCTTCTGCTGTGCTGGTGGCTCTATGCGACCACCGCCTCTTCCTCCGAACTACATAGGTCACTCGCATGACCTTGATTCCATGTGGGGTCGAGGAGCTCATCGTCCTCCACATCATCTTCCACCCAGTCTTCACCCCTGCCCTTCTTGTCGTTCTGCACACTTTCGAAAGCCACAGCAGTTGGCACCTGTATTTCGTCATCATCCGAGACGTGCTGCGGTGGTCCTCCCATGTACTCTTCTTGAAACATAAATGGTTGGGCATCGGTGCGCTCAATCTCTTCCACTTCTGGAGCAGGGCTAGGTGGATGGCCCTGGGAAACCCTGCTAGCAGAGTTATCAAAAATCAGAAGAGACTGCTGCATGACTTGGGGCTCAGACTGCTTGGTTGATTTGCAAGGGGGTGAGGTGAAAGACTGATGGACATCGGCTGCAGGTGCCAACTCTGATCTTTCAGCAGTAGGCTGGGTGGGAGACAATGTGAAGGAACTGGAGGCACTGTCAGCAACCCAATCTAGTATCGCCTGTACTTGTTCTGGCCTCACCATTCGTAGAGCCGCATTAGGCCTGACCAAATACCGCTGAAGGTTCTATCACCTACTCGCGCCTGAGGAAGGTGTTTAACTTGTGCGTGTAGCTGGCACAAATCGACCATGTCCTCTCCCTGCAGCTCCACCAGCAGCATCACGACCGGTGCCACGTCCCTTATTCAACGCTCTCCTCATATTTCTCAAATTTAGGATCTTGCCCAAAATGGGTGTTTTTTAAATAACAGAATAGAACAACAGTATCTAAAGGGTGTATCTCACAATGACAGTTTGTAACGACAGGTAGGGAAGCAGGGAAACAACCAAACATGGGAAAACAAACTGAACAAACGACTAGGCCCAAAAGCTAGGGAGAAAGGGTCACCTCCTAGCGATCCCTAAAAGCTTTCCCTAAGCTGCTGTGCCCATGTGCATACCCTAAGGGTGGATATGCACATGCCCTCGTGCCTAAACCTGAACTCCCTGGGCAAACCCTAAGCAGCAGGGAAAAGGGAAGAGGCAACCTGCTTCTTCAAACCAGGAAGAATCAAGCGTCTCCCTAGAGGCCTAGTCAAAACACACAAAGGGAAATGAAGGAGAGGACTTATCTTGAGCAGAGCTGGAGCAGACAATCCACCACAAATCAAGAGCTCCCGGGAAAAGAACTATAATCCGCACAGGCCACTGGGGGAAGGGGGGATAAATAGCCTCACTAACAATAAAACCCAGTATACCTGAGGGAAGGTGGATCCAGCTCAAATCCAAATCACAACAAAACAAGAAGTCAGACATGCGCAGACAGTCTGACAGATCTCCACACATTCATAGGGCAAGGCGTGACAGTATCCCCCTTCTACGGGTGACCTCCGGACACCCTGGACCAACTTTATCCACGTGTGCCCTGTGAAAGGCTCTCACCAGGCGGCTAGCACTGACATTAGTAGCCGGAACCCACATTCTTTCCTCGGGACCGTATCCCTTCCAGTGCACCAGGTATTGCAGGAAACCCAGAAGAACATGTGAGTCGAGAATCTTAGAGATTTCAAACTCCAAATTGCCATCCACCAGAACAGGCGGAGGTGGCAATGGAGATGGTTCGACAGGTTCCACATATTTCTTTAATAAAGACCTGTAAAACACATTATGGATCTTCCAGGTCTGCAGAAGATCCAGACGAAATGCCACCGGGTTGACAACCGCAGAGATTTTGTAAGGGCCAATAATTCTTGGACCCAATTTCCAAGATGGTACCTTCAGCTTAATGTTTCTAGTGGACGACCACACCGAATCATCCACACACAGGTACGGACCAGTCATATGTCTCCTGTCAGCCATCCGTTTATATCTTTCACCCATCTTTTCTAAATTAACTTGGATCTTCCGCCAGATAGATGACAAGGCGGAAGAGAATCTCTCCTCTTTTGGCATCCCAGATAATCCAGGCCCAGAAAAATGCCATGTAGTTTCACAATGTTATCGATAAAAACCTGAGCGAGAGTTTTGGCATTGGGCAAGCTAGGCAACGGTACAAAGTGGGCCATCTTACTGAAGCGGTCCACTACCACCAAAATGACAGTTTTCCCAGAGGAACACAGTAAATCGGTAATAAAGTCCACAGACAAATGCGTCCAAGGACGAGATGGGATGGATAAAGGAAGAAGGGATCATGAAGGCCGAGTGTGAGCCACCTTCGCGCATGCACAGGTCTTACAAGCTGTCACATAACCCTCCACACCCTTGCGCAACCCTGGCCACCAGAATTTCCGGGAAATAAGATCTATAGTGGATTTGCTTCCAGGATGACCCGCAAGGACCGTATCATGATGTTTCTTGAACATCTTGTATCGCAGTTCAGCAGGAACAAACAAATCAGGAGCCCCCTCTTTGGCCCCCAACACCTCCATCTCCAACTCGGGGTACAGAGCGGAAACCACCACCCCATCAGCCAAAATCGGAGTGGGATCCTCTGAATCACTCCCCCCAGGAAAACTACGTGACAACGCATCTGCCTTGAAGTTTTTAACCCCAGGGCGAAAGGTGACCACAAAATTGAACCTAGTAAAAAACTATGACCATCTAGCCTGTCTAGGATTCAGGCACTTAGCAGACTGCAAGTAAGCCAAATTCTTGTGGTCAGTATATACTAGGGGTGCACCGAAATGAAAATTCTGGTCCGAAACCGAAACCGAAAATTCAGGATGCCCTTGACCGAAAACCGAAACCGAAACCGAAACTGCCTTTTTGCCCAAATACTTTTAAAATACTTTTTTTTTAATGATTTTATTAATAATTCTTTTTCATGAATGAAATTCATCTGTGGGTGGCGCTGTTATGGAGAGGGGGATCTGTGGGTGGCGCTGTTATGGAGAGGGGGATCTGTGGGTGGCTCTGTTATGGAGAGGGGGATCTGTGGGTGGCGCTGTTATGGAGAGGGGGATCTGTGGGTGGCGCTGTTATGGAGAGGGGGATCTGTGGGTGGCGCTGTTATGGAGAGGGGGATCTGTGGGTGGCGCTGTTATGGAGAGGGGGATCTGTGGGTGGCGCTGTTATGGAGAGGGGGATCTGTGCACTGTTATGGGCATAACAGTGCACAGATCCCTTTCCCCATAACAGTGCACAGATCCCTTTCCCCATAACAGTGCACAGATCCCCCCTCCCCATAGCAGTGCACAGATCCCCCCTCCCCATAGCAGTGCACAGATCCCCCCCTCCCCATAGCAGTGCACAGATCCCCCCTCCCCATAGCAGTTCCATAGACCGATCCCCCCTACCCATAACAGCCCCGGCCCTGCTGCTCACAGCATCTTTATTTTACCTTACAATCGTGAGGCTCCAGTAACTAACAACTCTGCAGGCAGAGCGGAGGGCGGCGTAACGTCACTTACTCACGTGACGCACCTGCTCCGCCCACTTTATGAATGAAGGAGGCGGAGCAGGCGCGTCACGTGAGTAAGTGACGTTACGCCGGCCTCCGCTCTGCCTGCAGAGTTGTTAGTTACTGGAGCCTCACGATTGTAAGGTAAAATAAAGATGCAGTGACAAAGTAAACCGCCCGCCCGGCGCCCGCCCGCAGATGGTGGGTGACAAATCCCACACCCCATATTTTCGGCCGATATGTAACAATATCGGCCGAAGTGGATTAGGTGCATTTTCGGCCGATATTTTCGGCTGCCGAAATTTCGGTGCACCCCTAGTATATACCGTAATAGGATGAGTAGCCCCCTCAAACCAATGACGCCATTCCTCAAAGGCCAATTTAATGGCCAGCAACTCTCTATCTCCTACATCATAATTTCTTTCAGCGGCCGAGAGTTTTTTGGATAAAAAAAGCACACGGACGCCATTTGCTAGGGATTGGACCCTGCGACAAAACTGCTCCGACCCCTTCTTCTGATGCATCAACCTCCACGATAAACGGTTGAGACACATCAGGTTGCATCAGAATGGGAGCAGATTCAAAACATTTCTTAATAGGAGAAAAGGCCTGTAATGCCTCATCCAACCAGACAGAAAAGTTGGCGCTTTTTTTAGTCATATCTGTCAAAGGTTTTACAATGGCGAAATAATTCAAGATTAGGGATGAGCGAACCCGAACTGTATAGTTAGGGTTCGTACCGAATTTTGGGGTGTCCGTGACACGGACCCGAACCCGAACATTTTCGTAAAAGTCCGGGTTCGGGTTCGGTGTTCGGCGCTTTCTTGGCGCTTTTTGAAAGGCTGCAAAGCAGCCAATCAACAAGCGTCATACTAATTGCCCCAAGAGGCCATCACAGCCTTGCCTACTATTGGCATGGCTGTGATTGGCCAGTGCAGCATGTGACAGAGCAGCTATATATGCTTGGGTCACGTAGCGCTGCACGTCACTCTGCTGATTCAAGCATAGGGAGAGGTTGCTGCTGCGACGTTAGGGCGAGATTAGGCAGATTAACTCCTCCAAAAGACTTCATTCTGTGATCGATTTCCAGCTGTGGATCATTGAAGTGCTAATATTGAATTGCTCACTTTTTTGAGGCTGCCCAGAGCGTTTTTAGATCACTTTTTTCTGGGGTGATCGGCGGCCATTTTGTGGCTTGTGGTGCGCCAGCACAAGCTACCACCAAGTGCTTTTAACCATCAATAGTGTGGTTATTTTTTGCTATATCCTACATTAGTTGCAGGCTGAGCCTGTGTCACCGAAGTGCATTTAACCATCAACAGTCTTGTTTTTTTTCTGGCCATATACTACATCAGGTGCAGGCTGAGCCTGTGTCACCCAAGTGCATTTAACAATCAACAGTGTGGTTATTTTTTGGCCATATACTACATCAGCTGCAGGCTGAGCCTGTGTCACCCAAGTGCATTTAACCATCAACAGTGTGGTTAATTTTTGGCCATATACTACATCAGGTGCAGGCTGAGCCTGTGTCACCCAAGTGCATTTAACCATCAACAGTGTGGTTAATTTTTGGCCATATACTACATCAGGTGCAGGCTGAGCCTGTGTCACCCAAGTGCATTTAACCATCAATAGTGTGGTTATTTTTTGGCCATATACTACATTAGGGGCAAGTTGAGCCTGTCACCCAGCGCCTAAAAAATAGACCTGACATTTCTATTCAACCAAATCTGTACTGTTTGAGCTGGTCAAATTATTTGTAGTCACCGTAAAAGCACAGATTTTGTTCTGGGGTGAAAAACTATTCCCAAATTTGACATTCTCAAAATAACTAAGTAGTTTATGCTATATGAGGCCTACTTGAAATCTATCCCAAAAAGGATATCTTAGATTCAAGGTGCTGATAGTGTCATTCAGAAAAACTTAACACCCACACGCTACCGTGCAGATACAAGTCTAATTCTGTGATTAGTGTTGAGTTTTGGAGTACCGCACTCCAGTTTTGGTTCACTGGTGCCTGCAAGGACTTATTCAGTCGCGCTATAGAAGTAAGAAGATTGCAGCACACAGTTTTTCTTGTTGCTTTTAAGTTTTAATTTAACATTTTTGTCATCACATAATTAGAGTTCCAGTGCAATTTTTTCACAGCTATATGTAGAGAAGAGAATGACCAGACGTTTCGGCCTTTCACGGCCTTCTTCAGTGGTCTTAAATCTTGGATGCTGTGTAGCAGGGCACTTGCGCTGGATGCCTTGCGCATGACAAAAATGTTAAATTAAAACTTAAAAGCAACAAGAAAAACTGTGTGCTGCAATCTTCTTACTACTAATTCTGTGATTAAACCTATACCTGTCACACAGCGCAAAAAAAAATAGGCCTCACATTTCTATTCAAACAAATCTGTACTGTTTGAGCTGGTCAAGTTATTTGTAGTGACCGTAAAAGCACATTTTTTGTTCTGGTTTGAAAAACTATTCCAAAATTGCCATTTTCAAAATTGTGGTGAACGGGAACAATGAGGAAAACATCTAGAAGGGGACGCGGAGGCGGACGTGGACATGGTCGTGGTGGTGTTAGTGGACCCTCTGGTGCTGGGAGAGGACGTGGCCGTTCTGCCACAGCCACACGTCCTAGTGAACCAACTACCTCAGGTCCCAGTAGCCAGCAGAATTTACAGCGATATTTGGTGGGGCCCAATGCCGTTCTAAGGATGGTAAGGCCTGAGCAGGTACAGGCATTAGTCAATTGGGTGGCCGACAGTGCATACAGCACGTTCACATTATCTCCCACCCAGTCTTCTGTAGAAAGCGCACAGATGGCGCATGAAAACCAAGCCCATCAGTCTGTCACATCACCCCCATGCATATCAGGGAAACTGTCTGAGCCTCAAGTTATGCAGCAGTCTCTTATGCTGTTTGAAGACTCTGCTGCCAGGGTTTCCCAAGGGCATCCACCTAGCCCTTCCCCAGGGGTGGAAGAGATAGAATGCACTAACGCACAACCACTTATGTTTCTTGATGATGAGGACATGGGAATACCACCTCAGCACGTCTCTGATGATGACGAAACACAGGTGCCAACTGCTGCGTCTTTCTGCAGTGTGCAGACTGAACAGGAGGTCAGGGATCAAGACTGGGTGGAAGACGATGCAGGGGACGATGAGGTCCTAGACCCCACATGGAATAAAGGTCGTGCCACTGACTTTCACAGTTCGGAGGAAGAGGCAGTGGTGAGACCGAGCCAACAGCGTAGCAAAAGAGGGAGCAGTGGGCAAAATCAGAACAACCGCCGCCAAGAGACTCCGCCTGCTACTGACCGCCGCCATCTGGGACCGAGCACCCCAAAGGCTGCTTCAAGGAGTTCCCTGGCATGGCACTTCTTTAAACAATGTGCTGACAACAAGACCCGAGTGGTTTGCACGCTGTGCCATCAGAGCCTGAAGCGAGGCATTAATGTTCTGAACCTTAGCACAACCTGCATGACCAGGCACCTGCATGCAAAGTATGAACTGCAGTGGAGTAAACACCTTAAAAACAAAGAAGTCACTCTGGATCCCCCTGCTACCTCTTCTGCTGCTGCCGCCTCGGCCTCTTCTGCTGCTGCCGCCGCCTCGGCATCTTCCTCCGCCTCTGGAGGAACGTTGGCACCTGCCGCCCAGCAAACATGGGATGTAACACCAACACCACCACCTGCGTCACCAAGCATCTCAACCATGTCACACGGCAGCGTTCAGCTCTCCATCTCACAAACATTTGAGAGAAAGCGTAAATTCCCAACTAGCCACCCTCGATCCCTGGCCCTGAATGCCAGCATTTCTAAACTACTGGCCTATGAAATGCTGTCATTTAGGCTGGTGGACACAGACAGCTTCAAACAGCTCATGTCGCTTGCTGTCCCACAGTATGTTGTTCCCAGCCGCCACTACTTCTCCAAGAGAGCCGTGCCTTCCCTGCACAACCAAGTGTCGGATAAAATCAAGTGTGCGCTGCGCAACGCCATCTGTGGCAAGGTCCACCTAACCACAGATACGTGGACCAGTAAGCACGGCCAGGGACGCTATATCTCCCTAACTGCACACTGGGTAAATGTAGTGGCAGCTGGGCCCCAGGCGGAGAGCTGTTTGGCGCACGTCCTTCCGCCGCCAAGGATCGCAGGGCAACATTCTTTGCTTCCTGTCTACTCCTCCTACTACTCAGCTTCCTCCTCCTCTTCTTTCACCTGCTCATCCAGTCAGCCACACACCTTCACCACCAACTTCAGCACAGCCCGGGGTAAACGTCAGCAGGCCGTCCTGAAACTCATATGTTTGGGGGACAGGCCCCACACCGCACAGGAGTTGTGGCGGGGTATAGAACAACAGACCGACGAGTGGTTGCTGCCGGTGAGCCTCAAGCCCGGCCTGGTAGTGTCCGATAAAGGGCGAAATCTCGTTGCAGCTCTGGGACTAGCCGGTTTGACGCACATCTCTCTCCTGGCGCATGTGCTGAATTTGGTGGTGCAGAAGTTCATTCGCAACTACCCCGACATGTCAGAGCTGCTGCATAAAGTGCAGGCCGTCTGTTCGCGCTTCCGGCGTTCACACCCTGCTGCTGCACGCCTGTCTGCGCTACAGCGTAACTTCGGCCTTCCCGCTCACCGACTCATATGCGATGTGCCCACCAGGTGGAACTCCACCTTGCATATGCTGGACAGACTGTGCGAGCAGCAGCAGGCTATAGTGGAGTTTCAGCTGCAGCACGCACGGGTCAGTCGCACTGTGTATCAGACACACTTCACCACCAATGACTGGGCCTCCATGCGAGACCTGTGTGCCCTGTTGCGCTGTTTTGAGTACTCCACCAACATGGCCAATGGCGATGACGCCGTTATCAGCGTTACAATACCACTTCTATGTCTCCTTGAGAAAACACTTAGGGCGATGATGGAAGAGGAGGTGGCCCAGGAGGAAGAGGAGGAAGAGGGGTCATTTTTAGCACTTTCAGGCCAGTCTCTTCGAAGTGACTCAGAGGGAGGTTTTTTGCAACACCAGAGGCCGGGTACAAATGTGGCCAGACAGGGCCTACTACTGGAGGACGAGGATGAGGAGGAGGTGGAGGAGGATGAGGATGAAGCATGTTCACAGCGGGGTGGCACCCAAAGCAGCTCGGGCCCATCACTGGTGCGTGGCTGGGGGGAAACACAGGGCGATGACGATACGCCTCCCACAGAGGACAGCTTGTCCTTACCTCTGGGCAGCCTGGCACACATGAGCGACTACATGCTGCAGTGCCTGCGCAACGACAGCAGAAATGCCCACATTTTAACGTGTGTGGACTACTGGGTTGCCACCCTGCTGGATCCCCGGTACAAAGACAATGTGCCCACCTTACTTTCTACACTGGAGTGTGATAGGAAGATGCGCGAGTACAAGCGCACGTTGGTAGACGCGCTACTGAGAGCATTCCCAAATGTCACAGGGGAACCAGTGGAAGCCCAAGGCGAAAGAAGAGGAGGAGCAAGAGGTCGCCAACGCAGCTGTGTCACAGCCAGCTCCTCTGAGGGCAGGGTTAGCATGGCAGAGATGTGGAAAAGTTTTGTCACCATGCCACAGCTAACTGCACCACCACCTGATACGGAACGTGTTAGCAGGAGGCAACATTTCACTAACATGGTGAAACAGTACCTGTGCACACCCCTCCACGTACTGACTGATGGTTCGGCCCCATTCAACTTCTGGGTCTCCAAATTGTCCACGTGGCCAGAGCTAGCCTTTTATGCCTTGGAGGTGCTGGCCTGCCCGGCGGCCAGCGTTTTGTCTGAACGTGTATTCAGCACGGCAGGGGGCGTCATTACAGACAAACGCAGCCGCCTGTCTACAGCCAATGTGGACAAGCTGACGTTCATAAAAATGAACCAGGCATGGATCCCACAGGACCTGTCCATCCCTTGTGCAGATTAGATATTAACTACCTCCCCATGAAAATATATTATTCTACTCCAGGGCACTTCCTCATTCAATACTATTTTTAATTTCATTTTACCATTATATTGCGGGGCAACCCAAAGTTGAATGAACCTCTCCTCTGTCTGGGCGCCGGGGCCTAAATGTGTGACAGTGGCCTGTTCCAGTGGTGGGTGACGTGAAGCCTGATTCTCTGCTATGACATGAAGACTTATTCTGCGCTGACATAAGGCCAGATTCTCTGTTACGGGACCTCTCTCCTCTGCCTGGGTGCCTGGGCCTAAATGTGTGACAGTGGCCTGTTCCAGTGGTGGGTGACGTGAAGCCTGATTCTCTGCTATGACATGAAGACTGATTCTGCGATGACATAAGGCCAGATTCTCTGTTACGCGACCTCTCTCCTCTGCCTGGGTGCCTGGGCCTAAATATGTGACAGTGGCCTGTTACAGTGGTGGGTGACGTGAAGCCTGATTCTCTACTATGACATGAAGACTGATTCTGCGCTGACATAAGGCCAGATTCTCTGTTACGGGAGCTCTCTCCTCTGCCTGGGTGCCTGGGCCTAAATGTGTGACAGTGGCCTGTTCCAGTGGTGGGTGACGTGATGCCTGATTCTCTGCTATGACATAAAGACTTATTCTGTGCTGACATGAAGCCAGATTCTCTGTTACGTGACCTCTCTCCTCTGCCTGGGTGCCTGGGCCTAAATATGTGACAGTGGCCTGTTCCAGTGGTGGGTGACGTGAAGCCTGATTCTCTGCTATGACATGAAGACTGATTCTGCGCTGACATAAGGCCAGATTCTCTGTTACGGGACTTCTCTCCTCTGCCTGGGTGCCTGGGCCTAAATGTGTGACAGTGGCCTGTTCCAGTGGTGGGTGACGTGAAGCCTGATTTTCTGCTATGACATGAAGACTGATTCTGCGCTGACATAAGGCCAGATTCTCTGTTACGGGACCTCTCTCCTCTGCCTGGGTGCCTGGGCCTAAATGTGTGACAGTGGCCTGTTCCAGTGGTGGGTGACGTGATGCCTGATTCTCTGCTATGACATGAAGACAGATTCTGCGCTGACATAAGGCCAGATTCTCTGTTACGGGACCTCTCTCCTCTGCCTGGGTGCCTGGGCCTAAATGTGTGACAGTGGCCTGTTCCAGTGATGGGTGACGTGATGCCTGATTCTCTGCTATGACATGAAGACAGATTCTGTGCTGACATAAGGCCAGATTCTCTGTTACGGGACCTCTCTCCTCTGCCTGGGTGCCCGAGCCTAAATGTGTGACAGTGGCCTGTTCCAGTGGTGGGTGACGTGAAGCCTGATTCTCTGCTATGACATGAAGACTGATTCTGCGCTGACATAAGGCCAGATTCTCTGTTACGGGACCTCTCTCCTCTGCCTGGGTGCCTGGGCCTAAATGTGTGACAGTGGCCTGTTCCAGTGGTGGGTGACGTGATGCCTGATTCTCTGCTATGACATGAAGACTTATTCTGTGCTGACTGCTGACATGAAGCCAGATTCTCTGTTACGCGACCTCTCTCCTCTGCCTGGGTGCCTGGGCCTAAATATGTGACAGTGGCCTGTTACAGTGGTGGGTGACGTGAAGCCTGATTCTCTACTATGACATGAAGACTGATTCTGCGCTGACATAAGGCCAGATTCTCTGTTACGGGAGCTCTCTCCTCTGCCTGGGTGCCTGGGCCTAAATGTGTGACAGTGGCCTGTTCCAGTGGTGGGTGACGTGATGCCTGATTCTCTGCTATGACATAAAGACTTATTCTGTTCTGACATGAAGCCAGATTCTCTGTTACGCGACCTCTCTCCTCTGCCTGGGTGCCTGGGCTTAAATATGTGACAGTGGCCTGTTCCAGTGGTGGGTGACGTGAAGCCTGATTCTCTGCTATAACATGAAGACTGATTCTGCGCTGACATTAGGCCAGATTCTCTGTTACGGGACCTCTCTTCTCTGCCTGGGTGCCTGGGCCTAAATGTGTGACAGTGGCCTGTTCCAGTGGTGGGTGACGTGATGCCTGATTCTCTGCTATGACATGAAGACAGATTCTGTGCTGACATAAGGCCAGATTCTCTGTTACAGGACCTCTCTCCTCTGTCTGGGTGCCGGGGCCTAAATGTGTGACAGTGGCCTGTTCCAGTGGTGGGTGACGTGAAGCCTGATTCTCTGCTATGACATGAAGACAGATTCTGCGCTGACATAAGGCCAGATTCTCTGTTACGGGACCGCTCTCCTCTGTCTGGGTGCCGGGGCCTAAATGTGTGACAGTGGCCTGTTCCAGTGGTGGGTGACGTGAAGCCTGATTCTCTGCTATGACTTGAAGACTGATTCTGTGCTGACATGAAGCCAGATTCTCTGCTATGGCATGAAGAGACTGATTCTGTGCTGACATGAAGCCAGATTCTTTGCTATGGCATGAAAAGACTGATTCTCTGCTGACGTGAAGCCAGATTCTCTGCTATGGGACCTCTGTCCAATAGATATTGGGTCATTTTTTTTTTTTTAATTCATTTCCCTATCCACATTTGTTTGCAGGGGATTTACCTACATGTTGCTGCCTTTTGCAGCCCTCTAGCTCTTTCCTGGGCTGTTTTACAGCCTTTTTAGTACCCAAAAGTTCGGGTCCCCATTGACTTCAATGGGGTTCGGGACGAAGTTCGGGTCGGGTTCGGATCCCGAACCCGAACATTTCCGTGAAGTTCGGCCGAACTTCTCGACCCCGAACATCCAGGTGTTCGCTCAACTCTTTCTATAAACTGTACCACTCAATTGAAAAACAAACTGAAATATTTAGGTGGAGGGAAGAAAACAAAAACAAAAACTAAAATAATGTGGTTGCATATATGTGTACACCCTCTTATAACTGGGGATGTAGCTGTGTTCAGAATTAAGCAATCACATTTAATATCATGTTAAATAGGAGTCAGCATACACCTGCCATCATTTAAAGTGCCTCTGATTAACCCCAAATAAAGCTGAAGCTGGGATCGTTTCTCTTCCAGGCTTGATCACTAATGAACCTGCAGAAGTATGAGAATGGAGGAAAGGATACATTATAGTCTATTTTGTATCTTGAGCCCTGTTGTGACCATTTCTCTTGTAGGCCATATGGCAGTATAGACACCACTGGGTTGACACCATGAGCGGTGTTCAGGAAGCTTAGTCCAGGTAGACGTGGGTCAGTCTTTGCCAACTCTAGCTCAATTAGGAGGTCACTTAGATCTTGGAGCTTACGATAGTCTGTGTTCCCTATTTTTGGGAAGTTTTGCAGTATCTTGAGTAGAGCGCTTTCTATAGCTTCAAAGCTACCATAGGCTTGCTCAAGTCTTGCCCATGCAGCAACAAGACCTGCATCTGGGTGATCAACATGTACTGTTCTGAGTCTTTTAACACAACCTGCAGATTCTGGTCCCAGCCACTTTATGAGCAAATCAAGTTCCTTAGCAGTAAGGTTGAGATCAGCAATAGTAGCCTTGAAGGTTGATCTCCAGGCCCTGTAGCTCTCTGGACAATAGTCAAACCTTGAGTGGCTGGTGTTAATGAGCTCACGGCGTACCATGTATCTGGCAAAGTCATTCATGTCTGGTCTCTCACTCCTTGGTGTCAAAATAACTTGTGGAACCCCTTGGGTGTGAAAGTTCTCTGATGATGTAGGGTGAGGTTTACCACCGTAAAATTATGTTGCATGAGCATTTAACTGTGGTGTAGTCTCTAAGGCTTGTGCTGGCTTTGTTTTGAGCTGCGGCTTATCACCGGAAGTCACCTTGTTGTTAACATGAGTTGATCCGGTTTGCTGCATAGATGTACTTGCGTTGTAGACTTGAAGAGGCTCAAACATATAAAGCTGAGAGTTCTCTGCGTTGGGAGTCATAACAGTGTTGTTAGTAGGAGGTACAGGAAATGACTCTGTATCTTTGCAGATGGCATGCTTTGGAGCGTATTCACTGGTGCGTTCAGCTGGATCTTCCAGTACTACTGGGATAAGTCTGAATTAGTACTTTGTCCCATTGCTTGTTCAAGGACTTTCAGCCTTGCTAGGGAAGCTGCTTCCTCCACTTCCATTTGCAGAATCTTTATTTGTGTATCTAACTCTGCTTGGAGAGCTTTGCTTTGAGTTTCCATCTTGGCTTGATGAGCTGCCATCTCTGCTTGTTGAGTTGCCCTTTGAGCTTCCATCTCTGCTTGACGAGCTGCCATCTCTGCTTGTTGAGCTGCCCTTTGAGCTTCCATCTCTGCTTGACGAGCTGCCATCTCTGCTTGTTGAGCTGCCGTTTGAGCTTTCATCTCTGCTTGCTTTCTGGTAAAGGAGCTTTGCGCCTTTTTTGTTTCGGCATCAGCTCGGGCCTCTATTAACTTGTCGCTTAATGTTGATCTTCTGGAACGAAAGGATCTGAAAGAAAGTACTCCTGCAGTTGAGTAATGCACAGTTCTGCCTTAAGCTTAGCATTTTGCACTGCGAGATCCCTTTGTTGGTTCAGTGCATCAGTCCTAGTCAGTTCTGCTGAAGAATCCTCTATATTAGAGTCCTGCAAGAATGCTGAGTATTTTGAAGACAACTGCTGGTAGCGTACATACACAGCAAATAGGTGATTTATAGAGTCTCTTATTTCAGCTCGTTGATCATTAGAGTGTGACAAAACTGACATGCGGTGTGAGGTTCTGTCCCAGACAGATTACTGGAGAACTCATCTCTAGTGGTTTGATAGTTTTTTTTGAGTTTCTGTGTTGGCTTTATTTAACGTTTGGGTCTTACACTCTGTTCGGTAATATCTGCAGAATCTGCTCCCTGTACGTCTGCCGGTTCAGAGGCATGATGTATCTGCGTTGGTTCAGCCATAAAATATTGTTCAGAGCCTTGTCTAGAATTTTTTTTACGGTTTTGCGAAAAATTGTACTGTCTCTTTAAGAAGACGAACAGCAGCTAAGACAGGTGAGGTAACAGTGCAATGTAGAGAAACAGTTTTCAACATTCCCTTGAAGTGCAGCAAGCTTGTGCGAACATGTGCTTTCACAAGATGGCGGATGGCACTGAGCTTGATTGCAGATTAGGCACACATATATACACAGCAGGCTGTAGGAATTCTATGCATCTTTTGACAATTCTGACTCCGATTGTTGTAATAGCGATTTATCCCTAGTGAGACTTCTATGCCTGGCCTGTATAAGCAGATATAATCACTGCGGACAATGCTTATCAGATAGCTTGAACTCACCAAAACCTAGTTTATCCGTGTAAGTTGCTTTCTTCTGTAAGCCAGAAAAAAGAGTACAGCAGAACAGATGGATTCCGGTAATGTGTGGTCAAAAGATGATGCTTTTGTAAGCTTACATGAGAATACATGTGTACCTGTGCAAATGCCTGGAGCAGTATAAAGAAACAGGAAGTGAGGTAAACAGAAGAAGGGGTGGAGCAAGGAAATGAATGATAGATATCATGAACAGAAAAACAAGTGCAATACCAAAAATGGCCACTAGATGGAAGCATATAACCAAATATAGAATATATGAATGGTTCAATGAATTAAACTATATAGATTTTAACTGCGTAGCAGCACATCCAGACATGGTCCCCCTGCTGTTCCTGATCGATTTCAGAGGTGTTTCCATTACTTTCAGACCGTTTCCTATGGTCCAGGCACCCTCCCCTCATCCGAGCAGGGGGTGCCTGGTTGTCTCCCATTGACTTCCATTATACTCGGGTGCTCGGCTGAGCGCACGAATATCGCAATGTGTTCGGACCAAACACCCAAACACCCGGACGCTTTGGTGCTCGCTCATAACTACTGCTGATATCTCCACTAGACTCTCTATATATACAGTTACTCTGGTCTGTAGAGTTGAGCGAACACCTGGATGTTCGGGTTCGAGAAGTTCGGCCGAACTTCCCGGAAATGTTCGGGTTCGGGATCCGAACCCGACCCGAACTTCGCCCCGAACCCGAACCCCATTGAAGTCAATGGGAACCCGGACTTTTGGGCACTAAAAAGGCTGTAAAACAGCCCAGGAAAGAGCTAGAGGGCTGCAAAAGGCAGCAACATGTAGGTAAATCCCCTGCAAACAAATGTGGATAGGGAAATGAATTAAAATAAAAATTAAAAAAATAAAAATGACCCAATATCAATTGGACAGAGGTCCCATAGCAGAGAATCTGGCTTCACGTCTGCAGAGAATCAGTCTCTTCATGCCATAGCAAAGAATCTGGCTTCATGTCAGCAGAGAATCAGTCTCTTCATGCAATAGCAGAGAATCTGGCTTCATGTCAGAGCAGAATCAGTCTTCATGTCATAGCAGAGAATCAGGCTTCACGTCACCCACCACTAGAACAGGCCACTGTCACATATTTAGGCCCCGGCACCCAGACAGAGGAGAGAGGTCCCGTAACAGAGAATCTGGCCTAATGTCAGCACAGAATCAGTCTTCATGTCATAGCAGAGAATCAGGCTTTACGTCACCCACCACTGGAACAGGCCACTGTCACATATTTAGGCCCCGGCACCCAGACAGAGGAGAGAGGTCCCGTAACAGAGAATCTGGCCTTATGTCAGCGCAGAATCAGTCTTCATGTCATAGCAGAGAATCAGGCTTCACGTCACCCACCACTGGAACAGGCCACTGTCACATATTTAGGCCCAGGCACCCAGGCAGAAAAGAGAGGTCCCGTAACAGAGAATCTGGCCTTATGTCAGCGCAGAATCAGTCTTCATGTCATAGCAGAGAATCAGGCTTCACGTCACCCACCACTGGAACAGGCCACTGTCACATATTTAGGCCAAGGCACCCAGGCAGAGGAGAGAGGTCCTGTAACAGAGAATCTGGCCTTATGTCAGCACAGAATCAGTCTTCATGACATAGCAGAGAATCAGGCATTACGTCACCTACCACTGGAACAGGCCACTGTCACATATTTAGGCCCCGGCACCCAGACAGAGGAGAGAGGTCCCGTAACAGGGAATCTGGCCTTATGTCAGCACAGAATCAGTCTTCATGTCATAGCAGAGAATCAGGCTTCACGTCACCCACCACTGGAACAGGCCACTGTCACATATTTAGGCCCAGGCTGAGGAGAGAGGTCCCGTAACAGAGAATCTGGCCTTATGTCAGCACAGAATCAGTCTTCATGACATAGCAGAGAATCAGGCTTTACGTCACCTACCACTGGAACAGGCCACTGTCACATATTTAGGCCCCGGCACCCAGACAGAGGAGAGAGGTCCCGTAACAGAGAATCTATCTTTATGTCAGCGCAGAATCAGTCTTCATGTCATAGCAGAGAATCAGGCTTCACGTCACCCACCACTGGAACAGGCCACTGTCACATATTTAGGCCCAGGCACCCAGGCAGAGGAGAGAGGTCCCGTAACAGAGAATCTGGCCTTATGTCAGCACAGAATCAGTCTTCATGTCATAGCAGAGAATCAGGCTTTACGTCACCCACCACTGGAACAGGCCACTGTCACATATTTAGGCTCCAGCACCCAGACAGAGGAGAGAGGTCCCGTAACAGAGAATCTGGCCTTATGTCAGCACAGAATCTGTCTTCATGTCATAGCAGAGAATCAGGCTTCACGTCACCCACCACTGGAACAGGCCACTGTCACATATTTAGGCCCAGGCACCCAGGCAGAGAAGAGAGGTCCCGTAACAGAGAATCTGGCCTTATGTCAGCACAGAATCAGTCTTCATGTCATAGCAGAGAATCAGGCTTCACGTCACCCACCACTGGAACAGACCACTGTCACATATTTAGGCCCCGGCACCCAGACAGAGGAGAGAGGTCCTGTAACAGAGAATCTGGCCTTATGTCAGCACAGAATCTGTCTTCATGTCATAGCAGAGAATCAGGCTTCACGTCACCCACCACTGGAACAGGCCACTGTCACACATTTAGGCCCCGGCACCCAGACAGAGGAGAGGTTCATTCAACTTTGGGTTGCCCCGTAATATAATGGTAAAATGAAAATAAAAATAGTATTGAATGAGGAAGTGCCCTGGAGTAGAATAATATATTGTTAAGGGGAGGTAGTTAATATCTAATCTGCACAAGGGATGGACAGGTCCTGTGGGATCCATGCCTGGTTCATTTTTATGAACGTCAGCTTGTCCACATTGGCTGTAGACAGGCGGCTGCGTTTGTCTGTAATGACGCCCCCTGCCGTGCTGAATACACGTTCAGACAAAACGCTGGCCGCCGGGCAGGCCAGCACCTCCAAGGCATATAAGGCTAGCTCTGGCCACGTGAACAATTTGGAGACCCAGAAGTTGAATGGGGCCGAACCATCAGTCAGTACGTGGAGGGGTGTGCACAGGTACTGTTCCACCATGTTAGTGAAATGTTGCCTCCTGCTAACACGTTCCGTATCAGGTGGTGGTGCAGTTAGCTGTGGCATGGTGACAAAACTTTTCCACATCTCTGCCATGCTAACCCTGCCCTCAGAGGAGCTGGCTGTGACACAGCTGCGTTGGCGACCTCTTGCTCCTCCTCTTCTTTCGCCTTGGGCTTCCACTGGTTCCCCTGTGACATTTGGGAATGCTCTCAGTAGCGCATCTACCAACGTGCGCTTGTACTCGCGCATCTTCCTATCACGCTCCAGTGTAGAAAGTAAGGTGGGCACATTGTCTTTGTACCGGGGATCCAGCAGGGTGGCAACCCAGTAGACCGCACACGTTAAAATGTGGGCAACTCTGCTGTCGTTGCGCAGGCACTGCAGCATGTAGTCGCTCATGTGTGCCAGGCTGCCCAGAGGTAAGGACAAGCTGTCCTCTGTGGGAGGCGTATCGTCATCGTCCTGTGTTTCCCCCCAGCCACGCACCAGTGATGGGCCCGAGCTGCTTTGGGTGCCACCCCGCTGTGAACATGCTTCATCCTCATCCTCCTCCACCTCCTCCTCATCCTCATCCTCATCCTCCTCGTCCTCCAGTGGTGGGCCCTGTCTGGCCACATTTGTACCTGGCCTCTGGTGTTGCAAAAAACCTCCCTCTGAGTCACTTCAAAGAGACTGGCCTGAAAGTGCTAAAAATGACCCCTCTTCCTCCTCTTCCTCCTGGGCCACCTCCTCTTCCATCATCGCCCTAAGTGTTTTCTCAAGGAGACATAGAAGTGGTATTGTAACGCTGATAACGGCGTCATCGCCACTGGCCATGTTGGTGGACTACTCGAAACAACGCAACAGGGCACACAGGTCTCGCATGGAGGCCCAGTCATTGGTGGTGAAGTGGGTCTGATCCGCAGTGCGACTGACCCGTGCGTGCTGCAGCTGAAACTCCACTATGGCCTGCTGCTGCTCGCACAGTCTGTCCAGCATATGCAAGGTGGAGTTCCACCTGGTGGGCACGTCGCATATGAGGCGGTGAGCGGGAAGGCCGAAGTTACGCTGTAGCGCAGACAGGCGAGCAGCGGCAGGGTGTGAACGCCGGAAGCGCGAACAGACGGCCCGCACTTTATGCAGCAGCTCTGACATGTCGGGGTAGTTGCGAATGAACTTCTGCACCACCAAATTCAGCACACGCGCCAGGCAAGGGATGTGCGTCAAACCGGCTAGTCCCAGAGCTGCAACGAGATTTTGCCCATTATCGCACACCACCAGGCCGGGCTTGAGGCTCACCGGCAGCAACCACTCGTCGGTCTGTTGTTCTATACCCCGCCACAACTCCTGTGCGGTGTGGGGCCTGTCCCCCAAACATATGAGTTTCAGAACGGCCTGCTGACGTTTACCACGGGCTGTGCTGAAGTTGGTGGTGAAGGTGTGTGGCTGACTGGATGAGCAGGTGGAAGAAGAGGAGGAGGAAGCTGAGTAGGAGGAGGAGGAGACAGGAGGCAAAGAATGTTGCCCTGCGATCCTTGGCGGCGGAAGGACGTGCGCCAAACAGCTCTCCGCCTGGGGCCCAGCCGCCACTACATTTACCCAGTGTGCAGTTAGGGAGATATAGCGTCCCTGGTCGTGCTTACTGGTCCACGTATCTGTGGTTAGGTAGACCTTGCCACAGATGGCGTTGCGCAGTGCACACTTGATTTTATCCAACACTTGGTTGTGCAGGGAAGGCACGGCTCTCTTGTAGAAGTAGTGCCGGCTGGGAACAGCATACTGTGGGACAGCAAGCGACATGAGCTGTTTGAAGCTGTGTGTGTCCACCAGCCTAAATGACAGCATTTCATAGGCCAGTAGTTTAGAAATGCTGGCATTCAGGGCCAGGGATCGAGGGTGGCTAGGTGGGAATTTACGCTTTCTTTCAAATGTTTGTGAGATGGAGAGCTGAACGCTGCCGTGTGACATGGTTGAGATGCTTGGTGACGCAGGTGGTGGTGTTGGTGGTACATCCCATGTTTGCTGGGCGGCAGGTGCCAACGTTCCTCCAGAGGCGGAGGAAGAGGCCGAGGTGGCGGCAACAGCAGAAGAGGCCGAGGCGGCGGCAGCAGCAGAAGAGGTAGCAGGGGGAGCCTGAGTAAGTTCCTTGTTTTTAAGGTGTTTACTCCACTGCAGTTCATGCTTTGCATGCAGGTGCCTGGTCATACAGGTTGTGCTAAGGTTCAGAACGTTAATGCCTCGCTTCAGGCTCTGATGGCACAGCGTGCAAACCACTCGGGTCGTGTCGTCAGCACATTGTTTGAAGAAGTGCCATGCCAGGGAATTTCTTGAAGCTGCCTTTGGGGTACTCGGTCCCAGATGGCGGCGGTCAGTAGCAGGCGGAGTATTTTGGCGGCGGGTGTTCTGATTTTGCCCACTGCTCCCTCTTTTGCTACGCTGTTGGCTCGGTCTCACCACTGCCTCTTCCTCCGAACTCTGAAAGTCATTCCATGTGGGGTCTAGGACCTCATCGTCCCCTGCATCGTCTTCCACCCAGTCTTGATCCCTGACTGTTCAGTCTGCACACTGCAGAAAGACGCAGCAGTTGCCACCTGTGTTTCGTCATCATCAGAGACGTGCTGAGGTGGTATTCCCATGTCCTCATCATCAGGAAAAATAAGTGGTTGTGCGTTAGTGCATTCTATCTCTTCCACCCCTGGGGAAGGGCTAGGTGGATGCCCTTGGGAAACCCTGGCAGCACAGTCTTCAAACAGCATAAGAGACTGCTGCATAACTTGAGGCTCAGACAGTTTTCCTGATATGCATGGGGGTGATGTGACAGACCGATGGGCTTGGTTTTCATGCGCCATCTGTGCGCTTTCTGCAGAAGACTGGGTGGGAGATAATGTGAACGTGCTGGATCCACTGTCGGCCACCCAATTGACTAATGCCTGTACCTGCTCAGGCCTTACCATCCTTAGAACGGCATTGGGCCCCACCAAATATCGCTGTAAATTCTGCTGGCTACTGGGACCTGAGGTAGTTGGTTCACTAGGACGTGTGGCTGTGGCAGAACGGCCACGTCCTTTCCCAGCACCAGAGGGTCCGCGTCCCTTATTAGATGTTTTCCTCATTGTTCCCGTTCACCACAATTTTGAGAATAGCAAATTTGGGAATAGTTTTTCAACCCAGAACAAAAAGTGTGCTTTTACGGTCACTACAAATAACTTGACCAGCTAAAACAGTACAGATTTGGTTGAATAGAAATGTGAGGCCTGTTTTTTTTTGCGCTGTGTGACAGGTATAGGTTTAATCACAGAATTAGACTTGTATCTGCACGGTAGCGTGTGTGTTAAGTTTTTCTGAATGACACTATCAGCACCTTCAATGTAAGATATCCTTTTTGGGATAGATTTCAAGTAGGCCTCATATAGCAGAAACTAGTTATTTTGAGAATGGCAAATTTGGGAATAGTTTTTCAACCCAGAACAAAAAGTGTGCTTTTACGGTCACTACAAATAACATGACCAGCTAAAACAGTACAGAATGGCAAATTTGGGAATAGTTTTTCAACCCAGAACAAAAAGTGTGCTTTTACGGTCACTACAAATAACATGACCAGCTAAAACAGTACAGATTTGGTTGAATAGAAATGTGAGGCCTGTTTTTTTTTGCGCTGTGTGACAGGTATAGGTTTAATCACAGAATTAGACTTGTATCTGCACGGTAGCGTGTGTGTTAGGTTTTTCTGAATGACACTATCAGCACCTTCAATGTAAGATATCCTTTTTGGGATAGATTTCAAGTAGGCCTCATATAGCAGAAACTAGTTATTTTGAGAATGGCAAATTTGGGAATAGTTTTTCAACCCAGAACAAAAAGTGTGCTTTTACGGTCACTACAAAAAACTTGACCAGATAAAACAGTACAGATTTGGTTGAATAGAAATGTGAGGCCTGTTATTTTTTTGCGCTGTGTGACAGGTATAGGTTTAATCACAGAATTAGACTTGTATCTACACGGTAGCGTGTGTGTTAAATTTTTCTGAATGACACTATCAGCACCTTCAATGTAAGATATCCTTTTTGGGATAGATTTCAAGTAGGCCTCATATAGCAGAAACTAGTTATTTTGAGAATGGCAAATTTGGGAATAGTTTTTCAACCCAGAACAAAAAATGTGCTTTTACAGTCACTACAAATAACTTGACCAGCTAAAACAGTACAGATTTGGTTGAATAAAAATGTGAGGCCTGTTTTTTTTTGCGCTGTGTGACAGGTATAGGTTTAATCACAGAATTAGACTTGTATCTGCACGGTAGCGTGTGTCTTAGGTTTTTCTGAATGACACTATCAGCACCTTCAATGTAAGATATCCTTTTTGGGATAGATTTCAAGTAGGCCTCATATAGCAGAAACTAGTTATTTTGAGAATGGCAAATTTGGGAATAGTTTTTCAACCCAGAACAAAAAATGTGCTTTTACGGTCACTACAAATAAATTGACCAGCTAAAACAGGACAGATTTGGTTGAATAGAAATGTGAGGCCTGTTTTTTTTTGCGCTGTGTGACAGGTATAGGTTTAATCACAGAATTAGACTTGTATCTGCACGGTAGCGTGTGTGTTAAGTTTTTCTGAATGACACTATCAGCACCTTCAATGTAAGATATCCTTTTTGGGATAGATTTCAAGTAGGCCTCATATAGCAGAAACTAGTTATTTTGAGAATGGCAAATTTGGGAATAGTTTTTCAACCCAGAACAAAAAGTGTGCTTTTATGGTCACTACAAATAACTTGACCAGCTAAAACAGTACAAATTTGGTTGAATAGAAATGTCAGGTCTATTTTTTAGGCGCTGGGTGACAGGCTCAACTTGCCCCTGATGTAGTATATGGCCAAAAAATAACCACACTATTGATGGTTAAATGCACTTGGGTGACACAGGCTCAGCCTGCACCAGATGTAGTATATGGACAAAAAATAACCAGACTGTTGATGGTTAAATGCACTTCGGTGACACAGGCTCAGCCTGCAGCTGATGTAGTATATGGCCAAAAAATAACCAGACTGTTGATGGTTAAATGCACTTCGGTGACACAGGCTCAGCCTGCAGCTGATGTAAGATATAACAAAAAATAACCACACTATTGATGGTTAAATACACTTGGTGATAGCTTGTGCTGGCGCACCACAAGTCACAAAATGGCCGCCGATCACCCCAGAAAAAAGTGATCTAAAAACGCTCTGGGCAGCCTCAAAAAAGTGAGCAAGTCGATATTAGAACTTTAATGATCCACAGCTGCAGATCGATCACAGAATGAAGTGTTTTGGAGGAGTTAATCTGCCTAATCTCGCCCTAACGTCGCAGCAGCAACATCTCCCTATGCTTGAATCAGCAGAGTGACGTGCAGCGCTACGTGACCCAAGCTTATATAGAGGCTGGGTCACATGCTGCACTGGCCAATCACAGCCATGCCAATAGTAGGCAAGGCTGTGATGGCCTCTTGGGGCAAGTAGTATGACGCTTGTTGATTGGCTGCTTTGCAGCCTTTCAAAAAGCGCCAAGAAAGCGCCGAACACCGAACCCGAACCCGGACTTTTACGAAAATGTTCGGGTTCGGGTCCGTGTCACAGACACCCCAAAATTAGGTACGAACCCGAACTATACAGTTCGGGTTCGCTCATCCCTACTGGTTTGTGCTAGGTAGCTTTTGATATCTTCTCCAAACTTCCTCAGCTTGGCCAGAGCCAAGGGGCTATCTCAAACTCTACTCATCACACATCACTATCAACTCCTTATACCTAACTTCCTGTATCAAGCCTGTCCTATATATACAGTGGATATAAAAAGTCTACACACACCTGTTAAAATGTCAGGTTTCTGTGCTGTAAAAAAATTAGACAAAGATAAATCATTTCAGAACTTTTTCCACCTTTAATGTGACCTATAACCTATAAACTGTACCACTCAATTGAAAAACAAACTGAAATATTTAGGTGGAGGGAAGAAAACAAAAACTAAAACTAAAATAATGTGGTTGCATATATGTGTACACCCTCTTATAACTGGGGATGTAGCTGTGTTCAGAATTAAGCAATCACATTTAAAATCATGTTAAATAGGAGTCAGCATACACCTGCCATCATTTAAAGTGCCTCTGATTAACCCCAAATAAAGCTGAAGCTGGGATCGTTTCTCATCCAGGCTTGATCACTAATGAACCTGCAGAAGTATGAGAATGGAGGAAAGGATACATTATAGTCTATTTTGTATCTTGAGCCCTGTTGTGCCCATTTCTCTTGTAGGCCATATGTCAGTATAGACACCACTGGGTTGACACCATGAGCGGTGTCCAGGAAGCTTAGTCCAGGTAGACGTGGGTCAGTCTTTGCCAACTCTAGCTCAATTAGGAGGTCACTTAGATCTTGGAGCTTACGATAGTCTGTGTTCCCTATTTTTGGGAAATTTTGCAGTCTATTGAGTAGAGCGCTTTCTATAGCTTCAAAGCTACCATAGGCTTGCTCAAGTCTTGCCCATGCAGTAACAAGACCTGCATCTGGGTGATCAACATGTACTGTTCTGAGTCTTTTAACACAACCTGCAGATTCTGGTCCCAGCCACTTTATGAGCAAATCAAGTTCCTTAGCAGTAAGGTTGAGATCAGCAATAGTAGCCTTGAAGGTTGATCTCCAGGCCCTGTAGCTCTCTGGACAATAGTCAAACCTTGAGTGGCTGGTGTTAATGAGCTCACGGCGTACCATGTATCTGGCAAAGTCATTCATGTCTGGTCTCTCACTCCTTGGTGTCAAAGTAACTTGTGGAACCCCTTGGGTGTGAAAGTTCACTGATGATGTAGGGTGAGGTTTACCACCGTAAAATTATGTTGCATGAGCATTTAACTGTGGTGTAGTCTCTAAGGCTTGTGCTGGCTTTGTTTTGAGCTGCGGCTTATCACCGGAAGTCACCTTGTTGTTAACATGAGTTGATCCGGTTTGCTGCATAGATGTACTTGCGTTGTAGACTTGAAGAGGCTCAAACATATAAAGCTGAGAGGTCTCTGCGTTGGGAGTCATAACAGTGTTTTTAGTAGGAGGTACAGGAAATGACTCTGTATCTTTGCAGATGGTATGCTTTAGAGCGTATTCACTGGTGCGTTCAGCTGGATCTTCCAGTACTACTGGGATAAGGCAGTCTGAATTAGTACTTTGTCCCATTGCTTGTTCAAGGACTTTCAGCCTTGCTAGAGAAGCTGCTTCCTCCCCTTCCATTTGCAGAATCTTTGTGTATCTAACTCTGCTTGGAGAGCTTTGCTTTGAGTTTCCATCTTGGCTTGATGAGCTGCCATCTCTGCTTGTTGAGTTGCCCTTTGAGCTTCCATCTCTGCTTGACGAGCTGCCATCTCTGCTTCTTGAGCTGCCCTTTGAGCTTCCATCTCTGCTTGACGAGCTGCCATCTCTGCTTGTTGAGCTGCCGTTTGAGCTTTCATCTCTGCTTGCTTTCTGGTAAAGGAGCTTTGCGCCTTTTTTGTTTCGGCATCAGCTCGGGCCTCTATTAACTTGTCGCTTAATGTTGATCTTCTGGAACGAAAGGATCTGGAAGAAAGTGCAGTATGCATGGTTGTGGTGGATCCGTGAGATCTGGTCTCCTGCAGTTGAGTAATGCAGAGTTTTGCCTTAAGCTTAGCATTTTGCACTGCGAGATCCCTTTGTTGGTTCAGTGCATCAGTCCTAGTCAGTTCTGCTGAAGAATCCTCTATATTAGAGTCCTGCAAGAATGCTGAGTATTTTGAAGACAACTGCTGGTAGCGTACATACACAGCAAATAGGTGATTTATAGAGTCTCTTATTTCAGCTCGTTGATCATTAGAGTGTGACAAAACTGACATGCGGTGTGAGGTTCTGTCATAGACAGATTACTGGAGAACTCATCTCTAGTGGCTTGATAGTTTTCTCTGAGTTTCTGTGTTGGCTTTATTTAACGTTTGGGTCTTACACTCTGTTCGGTAATATCTGCAGAATCTGCTCCCTGTACGTCTGCCGGTTCAGAGGCATGATGTATCTGCGTTGGTTCAGCCATAAAAGAGTGTTCAGAGCCTTGTCTAGAATTTTTTTTTACGGTTTTGCGAAAAATTTTACTGTCTCTTTAAGAAGACGAACAGCAGCTAAGACAGGTGAGGTAACAGTGCAATGTAGAGAAACAGTTTTCAACATTCACTTGAAGTGCAGTAAGCTTGTGCGAACATGTGCTTTCACAAGATGGCGGATGGCACTGAGCTTGATTGCAGATTACACATATACACAGCAGGCTGTAGGAATTCTATGCATCTTTTGACTATTCTGACTCCGATTGTTGTAATAGCGATTTATCCCTAGTGAGACTTCTATGCCTGGCCTGTATAAGCAGATATAATCACTGCGGACAATCCTTATCAGATAGCTTGAACTCACCAACACCTAGTTTATCCGTTTAAGTTGCTGGGGGGCGGAGCTAACCAATGGCCGGGTAAGACGTGATTTACCTCGGCTCCTGACCGACTCCAACTTCACCGCCTTACAGGACACCCTCTGCTCCGCTGATCACATGAAAGGTCGCAGGAGGAGACCCCCATCGACGCCCGCTCCGACTCGCCGCAAAACGGGAGCGATTTCCCGCTTCTTCGCCTCCTCCAGCCAGACAGACGCTGACAAAGAAGGAGACGATTCTCCCAAGATGGCGTCTAAGCAGGTCAGAGCGGCGTCCCCTATGCATCTTAAGGACTCAGGCCCACAAGTTCCAGAGTCACCGCAGCAGCTGAGGTGTACACCTACCGGTCCACTGGCATCCTATGCTGCGGCAGCAAGCTCCGTCTCGTCGGCGGCTTCATCTCCTCCATATGCAGGGTCGTCCTCAGCAGCACCTCAGGGACATTCCCCTAGAAGCCGCTGCTCCCAGGCCACGATTTTTGAATCAGGGGCATCCATGACCCCACAAAGAGAAGATAAGGACTGGGACTGGAAGGTTCACCTCAAATCCCTCCCCACCAGGCATGAAATAGATGCCTTATTTTCCAGGCTGGAAACATCTCATAAAAGAGACATTGAGGCCTTGCAGCACGATTTGAAGCAGGTGGGTCAGAGGGTGGAGGAGGCTGAATCCATGCAGGATCAAGTGCTGGGGGTCCTAGAATCACACCAACAAGTCATCCAGACACACTCTGCTCAGATCCAAGATATCATCACACATCTGGACGATATTGAAAATAGAAATAGGAGGAATAACCTACGCATTAGAGGCCTCCCTGAAGATATTTTACCACAAGATCTTGAGAAATGGGCCATTTCCTTTTTCAATACATTGCTGTCCAGAGATCTAGGACAATCTCTTGAAATAGATCGTATCCACAGAGCCCTGGGTCCTAAATTAAGCGATCCTAATCGCCCCAGAGATGTCATATGCCGTATACATTTCTTTAAAGATAAGGAGGCCATCTTGAAAGCAGCCAGATCTGCAGGCAAAATCATGCATGCTGACAAAGAAGTCATCATTCTACAGGATCTAGCCAGGCGCACCTTACAGCTACGCAAAGCGCTGAAACCGCTTTTGACAGCACTCAAAACCAAGGACATACCTTACAGGTGGGGGTACCCATTTCAATTGTCTGCTTCTAAAGAAGGGAGGTCAGCTGTATTCAGATCCCTTGATGACCTCGCTAACCTCTGTGCAGCCTTTGATATCCCGCTCTTGGAGTTACCGGACTGGCCTTGTCTGAGGCAACCCATTCCCATTCCACAGAGGGAAAGATGGCAGATGACCTCCCCCAAGCAGAAGAGGGCTCCTAGACGTGATCCTAACCCTGACGATTGACTGTTGGGATATTCCTGCTCACTCACCTGAGGGGATTTACACCCTCCTGTTACCTTCATTGTTCTATACTGTTATAGAGATATGTGCATACTATTATCTTGTGGATGGGTCTTCTAGACCTTTACACACACCTGTCCTGTTGTATTCAGCAAATGTTATTCCTGCGTTATTGTAAGTTGGAGTCCAGTAAGGAGACGGTCGGTCCTTGCTTTCTCCCTACCCCACTTAGGGACCGCGGCACACACTGCTGCGAACGACCTCAGTCCTCACTTAGCACCATTTGAACCGACGATGTTGGTTCTTCCAAATAAGATTTACATGTTCTATATATGCACTACCTTGTGTTTAATTGTTCCCCCTTCTGTCTTCCCTCCCTCATGTGTCCTTCCCTATACCCCTTCTGCATTCCTGATGGTACTGAAAGGATCTAGGAGATTATGCCTTCCTCTCACTAATATTCCTCAAAATGGCACCTATATCATTTTGCACTTTTAATGTTAGGGGTTTCAATAAACCCGAGAAGCGTAGTCAGATTTTATACAACCTCCATAAGAAGAGAGTTATGATTGCTATGATTCAGGAAACTCACTTTAAAGCAGGCGCCGTTCCCAAATATGCTAACCGTTATTATCAGAATTGGTTCCATGGTCCTAATCCCACCAGCAGGTCGGGGGGAGTTTCTATAGGGCTCCACAAATCATTTAGCCATACAGTTTTATCTTCTGAGATAGACTTGAAAGGCAGGTTTGTTTTCATTAAGCTCTCTGTGGATCACTCTGTTATAACTGTAGCTAATGTCTATTTTCCTAACCAGGGGCAGACAACCTATGGATACAAGATTTTGAAAAAACTATCCAAATTTGTAGATGGTTCTCCGATCATACTTGGAGGCGACTTCAACCTAGTGATGGACCCGCTGCTGGATTCCTCATCTGGTAGGTCCTCAATCTCCCCGAGTTCTTTGCGCAGATTCAGATCTGAGCTCATGGCTCTCCACCTGGTGGACTTATGGCGCATTTTGCATCCAGGTGTCAGGGATTATAGCTTCCACTCCCCAATCCACAACAGTTATAGTAGACTCGATCATATCTTTATATCTCAACAACTTTTGGATTCTGGGCCTAAATGCTCTATTGACACTCGCCTGTGGTCTGATCATGCACCGGTGTGTGGCATTATCTCTTCCCAACCCTCTTGCCCCCGGCCCTTCTCATGGAGACTGAATGACAACCTGCTCTCAGAAATAGCCTGCTTAGCAGACATCCGGAAAGCTATTACTGACTTTACTAACGACCATCTAACAGATTTGACTGCCCCCCCCTATTAAATGGGAGGCCCTCAATGCGTGCTTAGGGGGGTGTTTATTTCACATGGCTCCAGACTGAAAAAAGAACGCTCCCACAAATTGAAATCTCTTCTATCTGATCTTGCCATAAAAGAAAATTTAAACAAAAAATCCCCTACTGACACTCTAAAATCAGACATTTCTTTAGTTCAGCATCAAATACTGCAGATCCTAGACCAGAAATCCTTATGTTTTAGAGATAAAATTAGACACGGGTTCTTTGAATATGGTAATAAATGTGGTAGCTGGTTAGCTAGGGCCATACATCCCCGAACTGTTCTGACTCACGTTCCATCAATTAATACAGGTACAGGAGGTTCCATATATAACCCGGTAGATATCACGGCGGAGTTTCAATCCTTTTATGCATCCTTATATAATCTCCCAGCATCTGCTCTCCCACGGGAACCCTTTGGTGATGAAACTCGTGAATATCTAACCCAATTTGGCCCCACCCCCATACCTGATGAAGATGCAGCCACGCTGGAAGATGATTTTACCCTCCCTGAACTAGAATCAGTGATCAAGAATCTGAAGAATGGGAAATCCCCAGGCCCTGATGGATTGACCTCTCGGTTCTATAAAATCCTCTGAGAGGATCTTACACCCTTATTGGTTGAAACTTTTAATTCCATCTCACCGGATTGTCCATTTACATGGCAAGCTCTTCAGGCACATATCACAGTCATTCCTAAGCCAGGCAGGGACCCAGCTTCGTGCTCTAACTACAGGCCTATTTCCTTGCTCAATGTGGATCTCAAAATGTATGCCAAGCTTTTGGCTCTGAGGATCCATCCCCACATCTCAGGTTGTATCCACAAAGAGCAAGTAGGATTTGTACCAAGACGAGAAGCCCGAGATAATACACTTAAAACGCTAGGGCTGATAGCGAGGGCACAGCAAACCAAAATCCCGCTATGCCTTCTCGCTGTAGACGCTGAGAAGGCGTTTGATAGGGTAAGCTGGCGGTTCTTGGAGGAAACCCTGCGCCACATTGGCTTAGGAGACACAATGATCCATAGGATATTAGCACTTTACTCCTCCCCTTCAGCCTGTGTTCGTGTTAATGGACTTCTGTCTGCCCCTTTTGAGATTCGAAATGGAACACGTCAAGGGTGTCCCTTGTCACCCTTTTTATACACTCTTGTGATGGAATCCCTTGCTAATGCTCTTCGGGCAAATCCTTCCATCTCGGGTCTCAAACTTGGTAATACAGAACACAAACTGTCCCTGTTCGCAGGTGACCTGCTTATATATTTGACCTCTCCCAGGATTGGCTTGCCCTCGATTCTTCATGAATTTGATCTCTTTGGGCGCCTTAGTAACTTTAAAGTCAATGTGCAGAAATCAGAAATTTTAAACATAAACATGCCCCAACGGGAAGCAGATTCTTTAAAGGACTCTTTCTCCTTTAAGTGGACCTCCCAACTCATTAAATACTTAGGAGTATACATACCAGCAAACTTGACACATGTTTTTAAACTTAACTATTTACCCTTGCTTAGAGCTATTGAATCCCGTTTCCATAAATGGACTCCACTCCAGATCTCTTGGTTTGGGAGGATTAATGTGGTGAAAATGGACATTTTACCACGCCTCCTATATTTGTTCCAGACGATCCCATGTAAAATTCCTTTAACCTATTTTGCTAAGATCAGGAGAATGGTATCGGTCTTTGTATGGAAAGCACCCAGGGCTAGACTTAGTTATAGCTTGATATCTCGTTCTAAAGCTTTGGGAGGTGCGGGACTACCAAATTTCATCTCATATTATAGAGCGACAATCATGAATTGTGTGCTTGATTTGTGTCACAACCGCTCTACTAAACTATGGGTGGAAATTGAGCATGAAATGGCACCGCATTTGGCCACTGGAGTCTTTTGGTTGTCCCCTACTTCCTTGAATTTATTACCTAACTCGCAATCCCCGATGCTTCTATATACCTTGGCTAGGCTCTGGGCTAAATTTGCGGTCAAACTTAGCCTTATACATTCTCCTGGTCCTCTCATGACACTCACGGGCCATGCAGATCTTCCCACAGGTTTGAGTCAGCTCCCAGCTTTGGGAGACCAGAATAGACATCCAATCAAATTGATAGACGTCTATAAGCAGAATGGTCTACTCCCTCCTGATGACCTCTCCCACATTATTCCTTCGGGCCCTGGACGCTGGCTCCTCTACTTTCAGTTGCGAAGCTTTATTAAATCTCTGATGCCTCGATTGCGGTCATGTCCCCCCTTAACTGAATTTGAGAAAATGTGCACAGCGAGGTCAGCTCCTGATCATGCTATATCTCTGCTATATGCCATGTTGAACTCTGGGGAGAAAGAGGATTCCTCCACAGGCTCTCAGGGAACTAAACACTAATTCATGTCTGATTGGGAATCGGAACTGGGATCCACCTTCTCAGCAGACCAATGGTTTAGATCACTTCTCTTCACTCATAAATTAACTGTGTCTTGTAATTTACAGTAACTCAACTATAAAATCCGTAGCAGATGGTATAGGACCCCAGTGCGATTACGCCAATTTTATCCTCAGGTTCCTGATGCATGCTGGAGGTGTCTTAATGCAAGGGGCTCCATGACACATATATGGTGGGACTGTCCGGGTGTGGCCCCCCTGTGGCGGGAGATCTTTGATTTATATAATTTCTTATACAAAGCTACTATTACACCCTCACCTGCGATAGCTCTTCTATCCATGTTCTCAGGGCGGATTTCGCAGATTAAGAAGGGTGCCCTTCGCTTGTTTATCTTAGCTATGAGACAGATAATTCCCCGTCAATGGAGGTCTACAGAGAGTCTTTTGAGAGTGACCTGGTCTAACGCTCTGGATTCATTAGTTCATATGGAAGAGTTAGGCGCTGTGGATTCAGGATCTGCTTCGGCCTTCTGGGGGATTTGGGACCCATGGAATCAGTTTCGCACCTCCACATCTTTCCATGATTGGTTGACAACAGGTATTATTCCGGGTAATGGCTCCTAAATAATACACTAAGCAGAGCCTTCTATCCTATACCCCTCCTTCCCCCTTCCTTTTGTTTATGTCTTGTCTTGGTCTGTCATGTCTTGTGATGTTTTTCCTTGTCCTATGTGGTTGCTGGTCTGGAATTTAGAGAATATATACCATGTGTGCTCTTAAATTCTTTTCCAGAAGCCCCCACGGGCTTGTTACTTGAAAATAATGTTCTGTACTGCTAATTATAGAATGTACTACTACCTCAGACTTATTTGTATGACCAGTTTTCGACCTTTGTATTTTTATGTTTATGTATACATATTGGATATATTTATACATTACTCATTTATACGCTTTAATAAAATAATGATTGAACCGTAAGTTGCTTTATTCTGTAAGCCAGAAAAAAGAGTACAGCAGAACAGATGGATTCCGGTAATGTGCGGTCAAAAGATGATGCTTTTGTAAGCTTACATGAGAATACATGTGTACCTGTGCAAATGCCTGGAGCAGTATGAAGAAACAGGAAGTGAGGTAAACAGAAGAAGGGGTGGAGCAAGGAAATTAATGACAGATATCATGAACAGAAAAACAAGTGCAATACCAAAAACGGCCACTAGATGGGAGCATATAACCAAATATAGAATATATGAATGGTTCAATGAATTAAACTATATAGATTTTAACTGCGTAGCAGCACATCCAGACATGGTCCCCCTGCTGTTCCTGATCGATTTCAGAGGTGTTTCCATTACTTGCAGAGCGTTTCCTATGGTCCAGGCACCCTCCCCTCATCCGAGCAGGGGGTGCCTGGTTGTCTCCCATTGACTTCCATTATACTCGGGTGCTCGGCTGAGCGCACGAATATCGCGATGTGTTCGGACCAAACACCCAAACACCCGAACGCTTTGGTGCTCGCTCATCACTACTGCTGATATCTCCACTAGACTCTCTATATATACAGTTTCTCTGGTCTGTGCTAGGTAGCTTTTGATATCTTCTCCAAACTTCCTCAGCTTGGCCAGAGCCAAGGGGCTATCTCAAACTTTCCTCATCACACCTCACTATCAACTCCTTATACCTAACTTTCTGTATCAAGCCTGTCCTATATATACAGTGGATATAAAAAGTCTACACACACCTGTTAAAATGTCAGGTTTATGTGCTGTAAAAAAATTTGACAAAGATAAATAATTTCAGAACTTTTTCCGCCTTTAATGTGATCTATAACCTATAAACTGTACCACTCAATTGAAAAACAAGCTGAAATATTTAGGTGGATGGAAGAAAACAAAAACAAAAACTAAAATAATACACCCTCTTATAACTGGGGATGTAGCTGTGTTCAGAAATAAGCAATCACATTTAAAATCATGTTAAATAGGAGTCAGCATACACCTGCCATCATTTAAAGTGCCTCTGATTAACCCCAAATAAAGCTGAAGCTGGGATCGTTTCTCATCCAGGCTTGATCACTAATGAACCTGCAGAAGTATGAGAATGGAGGAAATTATACATTATAGTCTATTTTGTATCTTGAGCCCTGTTGTGCCCATTTCTCTTGTAGGCCATATGGCAGTATCGACACCACTGGGTTGACACCATGAGCGGTGTCCAGGAAGCTTAGTCCAGGTAGACGTGGGTCAGTCTTTGCCAACTCTAGCTCAATTAGGAGGTCACTTAGATCTTGGAGCTTACGATAGTCTGTGTTCCCTATTTTTGGGAAGTTTTGCAGTCTCTTGAGTAGAGCGCTTTCTATAGCTTCAAAGCTACCATAGGCTTGCTCAAGTCTTGCCCATGCAGCAACAAGACCTGCATCTGGGTGATCAACATGTACTGTTCTGAGTCTTTTAACACAACCTGCAGATTCTGGTCCCAGCCACTTTATGAGCAAATCAAGTTCCTTAGCAGTAAGGTTGAGATCAGCAATAGTAGCCTTGAAGGTTGATCTCCAGGCCCTGTAGCTCTCTGGACAATAGTCAAACCTTGAGTGGCTGGTGTTAATGAGCTCACGGCGTACCATGTATCTGGCAAAGTCATTCATGTCTGGTCTCTCACTCCTTGGTGTCAAAGTAACTTGTGGAACCCCTTGGGTGTGAAAGTTCTCTGATGATGTAGGGTGAGGTTTACCAGGGTAAAATTATGTTCCATGAGCATTTAACTGTGGTGTAGTCTCTAAGGCTTGTGCTGGCTTTGTTTTGAGCTGCGGCTTATCACCTGAAGTCACCTTGTTGTTAACATGAGTTGATCCGGTTTGCTGCATAGATGTACTTGCGATGTAGACTTGAAGAGGTTCAAACATATAAAGCTGAGAGGTCTCTGCGTTGGGAGTCATAACAGTGTTGTTAGTAGGAGGTACAGGAAATGACTCTGTATCTTTGCAGATGTTATGCTTTAGAACGTATTCACTGGTGCGTTCAGCTGGATCTTCCAGTTCTACTGGGATAAGGCAGTCTGAATTAGTACTTTGTCCCATTGCTTGTTCAAGGACTTTCAGCCTTGCTAGGGAAGCTGCTTCCTCCCCTTCCATTTGCAGAATCTTTATTTGTGTATCTAACTCTGCTTGGAGAGCTTTGCTTTGAGTTTCCATCTTGGCTTGATGAGCTGCCATCTCTGCTTGTTGAGTTGCCCTTTAAGCTTCCATCTCTTCTTGACAAGCTGCCATCTCTGCTTGTTGATCTGCCCTTTGAGCTTCCATCTCTGCTTGACGAGCTGCCATCTCTGCTTGTTGAGCTGCCGTTTGAGCTTTCATCTCTGCTTGCTTTCTGGTAAAAGAGCTTTGTGCCTTTTTTGTTTCGGCATCAGCTCGGGCCTCTATTAACTTGTCGCTTAATGTTGATCTTCTGGAACGAAAGGATCTGGAAGAAAGTTCAGTACGCATGGTTGTGGTGGATCCGTGAGATCTGGTCTCCTGCAGTTGAGTAATGCAGAGTTCTGCCTTAAGCTTAGCATTTTGCACTGCGAGATCCCTTTGTTGGTTCAGTGCATCAGTCCTAGTCAGTTCTGCTGAAGAATCCTCTATATTAGAGTCCTGCAAGAATGCTGAGTATTTTGAAGACAACTGCTGGTTGCGTACATACACAGCAAATAGGTGATTTATAGAGTCTCTTATTTCAGCTCATTGATCATTAGAGTGTGACAAAACTGACATGCGGTGTGAGGTTCTGTCCCAGACAGATTACTGGAGAACTCATCTCTAGTGGCTTGATAGTTTTCTCTGAGTTTCTGTGTTGGCTTTATTTAACGTTTGGGTCTTACACTCTGTTCGGTAATATCTGCAGAATCTGCTCCCTGTACGTCTGCCGGTTCAGAGGCATGATGTATCTGCGTTGGTTCAGCCATAAAAGAGTGTTCAGAGCCTTGTCTAGAATTTTTTTTTACGGTTTTGCGAAAAATTGTACTGTCTCTTTAAGAAGACGAACAGCAGCTAAGACAGGTGAGGTAACAGTGCAATGTAGAGAAACAGTTTTCAACATTCACTTGAAGTGCAGTAAGCTTGTGCGAACATGTGCTTTCACAAGATGGCGGATGGCACTGAGCTTGATTGCAGATTACACATATACAGTCATGGCCAAAAGTTTTGAGAATTACATAAATATTGGAAATTGGAAAAGTTGCTGCTTAAGTTTTTATAATAGCAATTTGCATATACTCCAGAATGTTATGAAGAGTGATCAAATGAATTGCATAGTCATAATCCCAAAAAAAAACCTTTCCACTGCATTTCATTGCTGTCATTAAAGGACCTGCTGAGATCATTTCAGTACTCGTCTTGTTAACTCAGGTGAGAATGTTGACGAGCACAAGGCTGGAGATCATTATGTCAGGCTGATTGGGTTAAAATGGCAGACTTGACATGTTAAAAGGAGGGTGATGCTTGAAATCATTGTTCTTCCATTGTTAACCATGGTGACCTGCAAAGAAACGCGTGCAGTCATCATTGCGTTGCATAAAAATGGCTTCACAGGCAAGGATATTGTGGCTACTAAAATTGCACCTCAATCAACAATTTATAGGATCATCAAGAACTTCAAGGAAAGAGGTTCAATTCTTGTTAAGAAGGCTTCAGGGCGTCCAAGAAAGTCCAGCAAGCGCCAGGATCGTCTCCTAAAGATTATTCAGCTGCGGGATCGGAGTGCCACCAGTGCAGAGCTTGCTCAGGAATAGCAGTAGGCAGGTGTGAGCGCATCTGCACGCACAGTGAGGCGAAGACTTTTGGAATATGGCCTGGTGTCAAGAAGGCCAGCAAAGAAGCCACTTCTCTCCAAAAAAAACATCAGGGACAGATTGATCTTCTGCAGAAAGTTTGGTGAATGGACTGCTGAGGACTGGGGCAAAGTCATATTCTCCGATGAATGCTCTTTCCGATTGTTTGGGGCATCTGGAAAAAGGCTTGTCCGGAGAAGAAAAGGTGAGCGCTACCATCAGTCCTGTGTCATGCCAACAGTAATGCATCCTGAGACCATTCATGTGTTGGGTTGCTTCTCATCCAAGGGAGTGGGCTCACTCACAATTTTGCCCAAAAACACAGCCATGAATAAAGAATGGTACCAAAACACCCTCCAACAGCAACTTCTTCCAACAATCCAGTAACAGTTTGATGAAGAACAATGCATTTTCAAGCACGATGGAGCACCGTGCCATAAGGCAAAAGTGATAACTAAGTGGCTCGGGGACCAAAACGTTGACATTTTGGGTCCATGGCCTGGAAACTCCCCAGATCTTAATCCCATTGAGAACTTGTGGTCAATCCTCAAGAGGCGGGTGGACAAACAAAAACCCACTAATTCTGACAAACTTAAAGAAGTGATTATGAAAGAATGGGTTGCTATCAGTCAGGAATTGGCCCAGAAGTTGATTGAGAGCATGCCCATTCGAATTGCAGAGGTCCTGAAAAAGAGGGGGCAACACTGCAAATACTGACTCTTTGCATAAATGTCATGTAATTGTCGATAAAAGCCTTTGAAACGTATGAAGCACGTGTAATTATATTTCACTACATCACAGAAACAACTGAAACAAAGATCTAAAAGCAGTTTAGCAGC